>NW_020799574.1:0-52539 GCF_003590095.1 Trichoplusia ni
TAACGTGATTTTACCTACATTGACATAATCGTTCACAACATTTCTTTGTTTGACCTCACCCTGACTGACCTCACCTTGCCTTGCCTAACCTTTCCTTAGCTGATCTCACGTTGCCTGAACCACCATACCTGCCTCAACTTGTGTAACCCTATCCTGCGGAATCTTACCTTGCCTGACCTCACCATGCCTGACTTCACGTTGCGGAACCTCACCTTGCTTGACCTGACCTTGCCTTGCCTGTACCTTGCCCTGGAAGATCTCACCTTGCCTGACCTCACCGTGCCTGACCTCACCGTTCCTGACCTCACCTCACCTCACCTTGCCTGACCTCGCCATGCCTGCCCTCACTTTGCCTGACCTCACCGTGCCTGACCTCACCCTTCCTGACCTCACCTCACCTTGCCTGACCTCACCATGCCTGTCCTCACTTTCCCTGACCTCACCCTTCCTTGTCTCACCTCGCAAAACCTTATCTTGCGTGACATTATTACGTGAGACCTCACCTTGACTTGACTTGCGTTATCTTGCGTAACCACATCTCATCTTGCGTGACCTTTTATAGTGTTACCTCACCTTTCCTGACCTCACCTTGCCTGACCTTTCCTTGGCGGACCTCGTGTTGCCTGTACCATGCCTGACCTCAACTTGTGTAACCTCATCTTGCGGACCCTTTCCTTGCGCGACCTCACCTGTGCTGACCTCATCATTTGTGACCTTATCTTGCGTGGCTTTTTCTTGCATGACGTCATCTTCTTTGACTTTTCCTTGCCTGACCTCACCATGCCTGACTTCACGTTGCGTAACCGCACCTTGCCTGACCTCACCTTGCGTTGCCTGTAGCTTGCCCTGGAAGACCTCACTTTGCCTGACCTCACCGTGCCTGACCTCACCATGCCTGACCTCACCGTGCCTGACTTCATCATGCCTTACCTCACCGTGCCTGACCTCACCGTACCTGACCTCACCTCACCTTGCCTGACCTCACCTTGCGTAACCTTATCTTCTTGCGTGACCTTATATCGTGGGATCTCACCTTGCCTCACCTCACCCTTTGTAACTGATAGATAGATAGTTGACCTTAGATAGGGAACAAAGCGGCAACGTAACACGCGCGCCGAGTGCGGCATTAGTTATCTCGTAGGTATAAAGGCGGGTGGCCGGCCGCGGCAGTGGCGTGGGGGGGCTCTTGTGACAGGATAGGCTTTCAAATAGAACAAAAAAAAAAAAAAAAAAAAAAAAAAAAAAAAAAAAAAAAAACTTATTGAGTGTCGCTACTTTCCGCTAAACTACGCCAGCTGAGCATTCCGGCTAAGATACGACAGCGCATTTGTAAATTGTTTTCCGGACGGTATGTCAAGCTCCACATCCCCGATGTAGACTCTGTCCCCAGGTTCGTTCCCTCAGTCCTTTACTCTAAAATACCTATACATCTGTCTTGCACAGATCACTTAACAGTGGCCGGATCTTGCATTATGCCGATGATCTCTCCCTTTATCTGCCGAACGAATCTATGGATCGGGCCTCGACGGCCATGCAAGTGTCCCTTGACTACCTTAATCACTGGCTCGTCCCCCATGATCTCATTTTATCCGCTCCGAAAAGCTCAGTACTTATCTTCACTCGTAAAAGAGTTATCCCGGATGCTCACCTCGATTGAAGGTGTTGGTGTGTCACCCTATTAGTATGGGGGATTGCGTGAAATTTCTGGGTGTCATCCTGGACTCCAAGTTAACAGGTGTCTCTCAAATTAACTATGTCACAAACAAATGTGAGGTGAAACTAAATTTGTTACGAGCTCTCGTAGACGTTTGGTGGGGTGCTCATCCGTTTACCTTGAAACTCATTTACAATGCCACAATAAGGAGCTAGCTGGATTACGGCAGTTTTTTGGATGAAGTGTAGATCAAGAACCTTTTCCAGATTTAATCAAACAGTACAGTAATTCATTGTTTAAATCCATAGTTTGCACGACTGACGCTGGTGTAAGTCTAATAAAACATATTTTCAATTCGTGTAAGAAAGCGTATGATGCTCTCGGAATATTTTGTGATCTTTCGACGGCATTTGATTGCGTTGAGCATGAAACAGAAATCTTTGAATTTGATAAAGTAATACCTGCAGAATAGACAGTTCAAAGTGCAAATAAATAAAACGAACTCACAGGGTCAGTCTTGTCAGGAGAAACTCAGTTTTTTCTTTAAATACCTTAACATTCTCCACATAGCAGGACTAATGAACAAATCGGATACACTAACAGTTAAATTGGATAAGCTTCCAAACAATGGATCAAGCATTGATGTTATCTCACACAGAGCATTTTATTGAGGCAGGTAATGAACATCTTTTACACATCCCTAATTTGTGTCCGGCAGCTTTTTTTCTCTATAAACGTGAAAAGAGGCGGAACATGCATTCTCGTAAGAGTAGGCCTAGAGTTCAAAGAAATATCTGAAGTAGCTAAACAGTCTATACCGGGTGTATTCGAAGCATGCGCAATAGAACTAGTACACAACTAACTAGTAGAAAAATTTGAAAATATATTAAGAAAAGTTAGTTCGATGTCTAAAAAAATCGAGAAAAACCATTTTACCCTTCAAACGTCACCCACACCCCCTTCCCGACCTCAGATCGCCTGTAAATTATTTTCCCTTTCATTTTTATAATATTTCCCTCCTTTTCTTAGTTTCATCAAACTATTATTTTTTTTTTTTGGTTTTAAAAATTATCGACCCTGGTTTAGGGATCGTATTTAGGAGGATCCCTAATTGAGCACTGCCTCTTCTGGTCGTGGGGCGCAGGGGGTTGATAGAAACAACGGTGTTCGGATACCAGATATATTTCGCGTAAAACCCCAGATAGAACCGTTCACTCGGACCAGTGCGCAGTAACTGTCCGTGCCTCGCATACTTCACGCTCACACACGTTTTTGCTTAACTTGCACTCTGCCATACATACTTACATGTGTCCCTACAGTACTCCCCCCCCCCAAACTTTGGCACAAATTTTCTTAAAACACAACAAAATATATCTTACTTACTACACACAATACACAGTAAATACAATTACAATACAAAGTAAGATACAAGAATCATAAACATTACATTGCATTATAAACATTACAGGGAAGGTATTCTATTACATATTGCGATAAGCACTGACCATAACAGAACATTAACATTTTGTATTGGGCGGACCTCCTACGCGTAGCTAGCCTGCGGTGGCTGCTGCGTCATCGTACGAGCTTCTATGCACCCAGGCCACGTGGTCACAACACCAGCTGTGTTCACTATTTCTTTATGCACAAGTGTCTTAACTCGGTTTCGGAAATGACGACACGATATTAACCCTGCGATGAGGACTACTGCGGTTGCCATGATTGCGAAACCGATTTCGTATCTCGTCACTTTTGATTCTATCGCGTTATTTTGGGCGATCACAACTTCTTCTTTGCTGTATGCTTTGCCCATGATTATAGTCGAAAAATATTTGACGTATGTGATTATAGCTACTTGTATGGTGAGTGGTTATCTGACAAAGGCTAACGCTATTTAAATCAGTGCCTTTTACAATGTGTGAAAGACTTATTGTTCAAAGGTAAGTAGGTGGACACTATATCAGCAGAAAATATATTTGTCTTACATTCAACATACGTGGCACATACATTGTTGCACAATCATTTTAAGTTAGTAAGCGATACCTATTTCGTTATTAATAACAACTCAGCTTAATAACTGTACTAGTGTTTTACACTGGGTGCAGCCACCCATTTTAGGGGCCGTCTTAAAAGTATGCCATAAGGGCTTTACGATGACTTACATATTCTTAAGGGTAGTTGCCGTAACGTCCGCTCTGCAATAATTAATAAACACCATAAAGGCCGGCAGCTTCTGTTACGGCAACGCCAGAAAACCTAACCTGCGATTATTGCCCTCCAAGGGCGTAACAATCATCAAATCTTACAGGTCGCCTAATGGTGCGACCACTGCGACTTGTTTTAGCCAGAGACCTCTGCATGGTGGGGGACGGTGACAGTAGTACCGGGTTACTATTACTAAGAGCGTTTCTTACAATAATATCAGATTGCTTATCATTACCGTCTTCATTTAGTACATATGCTGGCTTAAGTCTATCTATGGATACGTTAATTTTTCTATTTGGTAGTTGAATTACAAAAACTTTACTTTTTCTTTCTAGTACTTTATATGGACCGTCATAGGTAGGTGTTAAAGGTTTGCGAACTGCGTCGTTACGGATAAATACATAGTCGCATCTATGAAGGTCACTGTGTATAAACAATGTTCGGGAGTCCCGCGCGTCCCGTGATACAGGTTTCAAGTTATTAATTGTATCTCTTAACTGCCTTAAAACCTCTTGATCATCATAGTCTCGTTTATGAGAGCTGTAAAAATCTCCCGGTAAAGGAAGCGTTTGGCCGTATACGTACTTTGCGGGACTGACGCCATTATCGCTCCTATCTACTGCACGTAACTCTAGCAGCACTGTAGGCAGCTCATCGAGCCAGGACGAGTTATTAATTATGTGCCCTTCTCGCGATGTTGGTAGCGGCCCCACGATATCGATGTGTAAATTCTGGAAATTGTTGCAAGTCCGATATCGTGTGTCTGCCGACTTTTGATTTCTGACATTGAAATGTTGTAACTCGGCTATCCGTGCAATTACATGTGCTTGCGAAATAGACCTTTACTACGTATTTAAAATAAATCTTATTTTCTCAAAAAAGGCGGTTATTTTATATTTCGAATTGTTTGAATTGAGGGTCAGTTTGTTGTTTACTTGTTCACTTTTTTCAAGTCACTGTTATTATTTCGTTATTTTAGCTGTAGTAATTGTAGTATTCCGTTGTTTTAGATACAGTTTCGAGCACATACACTTAATTATCGTGTATAAAGCGCGTTTTCTAGGTTTTTTGGTGAATTTGAATGCGTAAACAAGCGTTCCACTATTTTAGTTAATAAGTTTTGTTTTAGTTTTTAAATCACATAGATAACACTATCACATCTGCATCATAGTTATATCTTACTGTTACACTACTTTTTAGCACTTATTATACAAATAAACTATTTTTAAACTTTTTTATTTACGGAGCTGATGTTCTTCGTGGCACTAGCGCCATCTGTCGGTAGTTATATCAATCAATCAAAAGTGTTTATTATTATCGCATACACAAAACCGCTTGAACGGTTTGACTGTTTGAACAAGTGTCACTTAGGTATATTTATAAAATCATTAGAAATAAAGCTATACTATAGAATAAAGAAATCGACTACGAAGTCTTGCACTCGTCCATCACTAGCTTGTATTTTCAGTCTCACGTCAATGTCAGAAAGACATTTGATCAATGAAAGAATACGGCAATGCAGATGCGCGGATTTTAAAATTATGTGTTCTGTATTATTTTTATTTTGGTTTAGTAAAAAGAATTTCGCCTAGTTGTATTATTCAAAGATGTATTTTACTTGTTATAGTTGTTTTAGAGACTTGAGGTGATTTACCTCTGTCGGATTTGAAAGATATCAATGTCGGTAAGAGACGGGAGCACGGGCTCCCGGGCCGCTCGCTACCGCGTGCTGAAGGCGCAGCTGTGGCGCGCGGTGCGGGCGCGCTGGATGCTAGGCGGCGTGCTGGCGGCCGTCACGCTGGCCGTGCTGGCGCCGCGCCTCGGCGCTCCCGGAGGCAACTACTGCATGCTCACTATGTAGATCATCGTAGAATGCATTGCACTCCATCAGACCATGTAATTATTTTTTATTATTCTTTCAATTTACAAATTGTTGTTATTGTTGTTGTTTTGAACATTGTTTTTGAGAAATTTAATCAGACTGGTGAGACATAAAGTAAAATATTCAAAATACTTATTTATGTATCATGTTAAGTACTAAGTATTTTAAAGTAAAAAAACTACAGGAATGGCAGTCATCCACATGGTGAGTTTATTTTAAAGAGATTTACTTTCCTTTGTTGCAGTAGTATAATTTATCTCCAAGCAATATTATATCATAATCTGTCTTAGCCACCATATCAGAGATTATCTTCTGAGTAAATAATTAAAACGCACGTTGTATAATCAGAGTCCCAGAACCCACAGTTATACCCCTGGTGAGTGAGGCAATGCATGCAGCGAGACCTGTACACTGGCAGTAGCTTAGGCTCCACATGCAATTAGGAAATGTTTTGGGGTTGCTGGATATATTAAGCCCTTATTGTTAATTGTGTAGGAACTCGAAACACTTGGTTTAAAGCAAAACAATTAATTTTTAAAATTTATTGTCATCCATGGCTTGTGAGCACACAGCTGGTGATCTGCCAGTGCCGCACACTGCAGCCTGACTTAGTATTTTTTTCTTTATAAAGTAAGGCTTCATACAAATATTAAAAAAATAAACATTCTAAAACTCACCTTTAATGGAATGTAAAGTTTTAGTTTCATTTTATTGTTAAGAACATAATATTGTTTAGTGCTCGTTCTTTGTGATCGGGCTTGTAATGTGAAGCTGGGTGTGGGGCCGCTGCAGGCGGGCTGCGCGCGGAGCTGACGGCGTGCGTGCCGCTGGGCTACGTGTGCTACAGCGCGGGGCGGCGGCTGGGCGCGCGCGCGGCCGCCGCGCTGCGGGCGCGCCCCCGCCTGCTGGCGCTCTGCCTCGCGCACGCGTTGCTCGTGGCGCCCGCGCTGGCCGCCGCGCTGCTGGCCGCGCTCACCGACGGCGTGGACTACAGGATCGTCAAGGGGTGAGTGGGAGCGGCCCGCGACCCCTCCCCGTCGACCAGTGGCCTAATGCTCCCGTGCGCAGGGTGATGCTGTGGTCGTGCGGCGGCGGCAGCGCCGGCCTGTCGCTGTCGCTGAGTGCGCGTGGCGTGGCGCCGGCGGCGGTGGCACTCGTATACGTCGGCTCGCTGCTGGCCACGCCACTGCACACCGCGCTGCTCGTGAGTCTCTTACCTTTTTAGTACGCATATATAGGCGTGTAAGTAAATAAATTACATTAGTTGTTGTAGACTGACTGACGGACCCGCATGGTACCAGAATATTTTAAGCAGTCTTAAGCTTGCACTCCCACTTAGTTACCAACTGCAAAGCATCTAGCTACTAGAACTGACGCTGTGTGTCCAGTGCGGGCAGGCCGCGCTGCCGCCGGCGCCGGGCGTGCTGTGCACGCTGGCCACCACGGCGGCGCCGTTCGCGCTGGGCGCGGCGCGGGGCGGGGCCGCGCGCAGCCCGCCCCCCGCCGAGCAGCTGGCGGCGCTGCTGCTGCTGTACGCCGAGTGCTGCGAGCGGCTGTGCGACGCGGAAGCCATCCTCTACTTAAGCGACGTGCTGGTGGCGCTGGCGCTGGGTAAGGCCCGGCCAGGCCCGGCTAGCGGCTGGGCGCGGGCCACGAGTGACGCGCGTGTCCTCCACAGAGGTGTGCTGCGTGGCGTCGTCGGCGGCGTGGTGCGTGCTGTACGCGCGGGCCGGGCTGCTGTCGCCGGCGGACGCGCGCGTCGTGGCGCTGTGCGCGCTGCCGCGCTCGCTGGACACGCGTGAGTGTCAGGCATCAGCCGGTCGGCCGGAGCGGCCTGTAGTGCTGGCGGGGTACTGACGCACGCTGTCGGCAGGCTGGGCCATGTCGTGCGCGGCGCGGGGCATGTGCCGGCTGCCGGGCGTGTTCGTGGCGCCGGCGCAGGCCGCGCTGCTGGCCGCGCTGGCGCCGGCGCTGCTGGCGGACCGGGACCCTGCGGAGGGCGCCTCGCCTGAGCGGGAGCTGGCGGAGGACGACCCGCCGCTGGAGAGCCGGGGCCGGCCCGAGCCCGGCGACCCGCCCGCCCTCTAGCGGCAGGCTCGGAGCTGGTACACGACATTTTCACTAATTGATGCTCTGCTCATCTAGTATTTAGGTAATTCAACAACGAATCCCTCATGCATGATGGAGTGATCTTACTATAGGTAATAAAATTGAACACAGTCTCACAATATTCATATGGTAAACTTTGTTGTCTTTTGTTTCAATTTATAAAAGGTATAATATTGTAATATACATTTATTTAATTATAGAGATGGAGCGAGTACGAAGCGTCTGGTTGGTGAATAGAGACGCGCTCGTAAGAAGTAACGCATCACTAGATACAGATCACTGCTAGCTATAAAAAGGAACTGCCAATGTTTTTGTTAAGATGTAAGCAATCCTAACCAGAGGCCTTATAATTACAGCCTTGAGTATATACCAATTACCAATAGGTTTACTGTGCGGCACATAAAGGCACTAGAGAGAATGACTTGGGTCATGCTCAGGCGACAACATGATATGTTGATACGTGGTTGTGTCACTAATTATAAATCTAGACTAGGCTACAAGCAGGTAGGTAGTAATGGAACAACTAGGTATTATATTGCATTGGGCACACTTTGAGTAACTCAAGTTCTTCCTATTCTTCGATTTTAATTATGACCACATTGAATGTGGAGTTACTATACTACTTGAGTAATGACGATTTTTCAATCAACTAATTAATTAGTTGCCATCTTAAAAGTACTTTGTTCAAAGTTGTTGTGTTAAAACGATTTTAAAAACTATTAATAATAAAGAATTATTTCTAATTACGTTTTTTTTTGTATTCTCTTGTTGACCTGTCCTAATCTGTTATAATCTCCTTGGGTCGCCAAATACCTGATTCTACTCCTTAGTCCCATGCTCTTCTTACCAGGGATGTTGCGGATTACGACTTTTGAATGCTAACATCCGCACCATCCGCAGGTGCGGATGTTAACATTTCTTACAAATGTAGTACAGTTTGCTTAAAGCAACGAGGAATTCAAGTTTTTCACGGGCTGTTTCAATTAAATTATAGATAATATTTTAGTTTTCTTTTAGAAATTAGTTGCCATTATCTTCCAATCTTTTTGAGTAATTTGTTGCTGGCAACTGCAAACTTTATTCATGATACCTAATTCAAGCTATAGTTTCGGACACGAAATAGTCTCCACCAGGGTCTGTCAACTTTGTTCTACGAACAGTAAGTAGGCAGGCGATACGGAGGAAGAGAGACCACAACAACGGAGTAAAAGAGATGAATATATGCGTTAATGTAATGTTGCCACCGGAAAACAATTTCGTATTCTCCATATCATTATGCTTATTAAATGATTTTAATAGTAAACTGCCCTTGAAAATAATTATTGCTATTATTCTGATACCGACCAAACATATTTTATTAAAAAATATGACATATTTTATTGATTATTAAATAATGAAAACCAAAAAAACTGGGATAGTGTGTGGCAACAATTATGTCTGAACTCGGAACAAGAAAACAAAATGTCTGCCAGCGTTTGCGCACCATTTTATCTGGTTGGTGTGTTTATTTGTGATAAATAAACTAGTTACATTTAATTCTATCTACTTTGATTACGTTGAGTCGAGGCTGCTCCACCGTGGCTGTGTTTTGGGGAAATTAATTGTGTGTTTGTGAGATATGGACTCGGTGTTAAGACAGTGACTCTTGTTTGAATTTGTGTTTTATATTGCGTTGAGTTCGGAGAAAGAAAACACTAGAATCTGTTGCATGTGTGGATCTTCACCTTCAAAAGATCCCACCATCACTATGCATTGCTAATGTATGTTTCCTAAATGAATTGCTGAGTAATTATAATTGTTATCATGCTAAATAAAAAGTTAAGTGAACATTTTTGTTTCATTGGAGAGCTCTATTAAGATAAGTTTTAGAATTATGCACACGTACACTGTGTTTCTCGATAGTGATTCTGTTTAAATGTCAACTATTGCTGAGCAAAAGTTTTCCATTTTGTAGGAAACTATCGAGAAACGCAGTGTACTTGTGCATATAAAATCCATAACAAAGAATTGAAATACATTGTAGTTTGAAATTCCCGCCCTAGCTTTTACTCTCTAGTTCTCGCGGGCTAAACTTAGATGGCGCTGGCCGGTAAGGAAAAATTTTCATCAAAAATTTGTATGGAGTCGTTATTCTTCCCTCTAGGGGTATATATGTTCTGTGGTCTCCACAGAATTACAAAAACACTGTTTATCGTTTTAACGGGATGATCACATTGAACACTAATAGGTATAATGACTGCATGAAGTTGTCATCCACAATTTAAAAAATGCAAGAAGACAAAGAGATTGCGATTCTTCTTTTGGATGAAATCCGTCACTGTCTCTTTGGTTGGTGGATTTTGTTTACATGCAAAAAGTGTAATGTCATGTCATCCGATTCTTGTTTTCTCTGTGAGCGGAGAGGAAAATATTTATCGAGTCTTCTAGTTGACTTAATAATGTAAACTACGTAATTAAATACCATCCTAACTCATCATCAAAAATCATTTTGCAATTAAAAAATATTTATGGTCGTAAGAGCGTATTGAGATGGTATTAGTGTGGTCACGGTAATTGTTATTGTTTTCTTTCTCATCCAATTACCAACTTAATGCGCATTTGGTCACCTAGTCGCGTGATTGGACGATTCCTACCAGGCGAGTAGTGCTAGAGCGGGTGGCGGCAGCGGCTTGCGCTCTAAGCCGCATTCCGCCGGCACATTGCTAAGTCGCCGTAGCCGGCACTACTGGTTGCCGTGTACGTATCACTGACCAACTTGGCATCATATTGAAATCTGTAAGTATACTGTTTAGATATTGTCTATTTGATATCATAATGTTTGTATCATCTACTTTGGTCAACTTACAATGATGAACATGTCTGCATTTGTATAGTATAACCTTTTAGGCTTTTAGTTGAATGTCTTTATCTTTTCATCAGGCCTTGCTGCAACCATGTAACTCGCAAGTTATGTTTTTAATTTTAATTACATTATACAAATTTGATGTTTATCCCAAAGCATAGTAGAATTTAATAAAAAGTTTATGGTTAAAGAGCAGTAATCTGCTGTAGTTCTCCCTCAGTTTTGCACATATTATACTTTCTTCTATAATATTGCTTCCCAATTTTATCCCTGACTATAAGACATTTCTGTTATAGTATGTATGATGCTTTATCATATCTTAGAAAATGAAATTGAAGAAATGGTGGATTCTCAATATATAAAAAAGTTTTTTAAACATAATGTAATAAACCATCTTGTCAACATCTAGCCCAGCGATTGGGGGCGGGTTTGTATTGTTGTAAAGCTCTGATAATATGTGCCGGGAGCAAAAAACTGTGTATTATAAAATGTTTCAGATAAGAGTATGGATGTTGATGTTTAAAACAAGGTCAATATAAATAAAGCTGGTAATTGTGTTTTCAAACAAAGATATTTTATTAGAACACAATTTGAAAATAACTAATGATCATATATAAAATAAAAATCATGAATGTTTAAAACATGATCATTAACAAATAAAATACTATGCAAACACTAATAATTGTGAAAAAACGACAAATGTTATAAAACCAACAAACTAAAGTTGTCAAACTAGAAATGTGCTACCAGCACAATAACAATGGTTTTAACTCTACCTTATAGAACATATCAGATTAATAAAAAATATTACCTGATGTTTCATGCATATGGTAGCATGGGCATAGTTACTTACTTAGTAAGTTGATACAGTGATCTGGTCTATGGATGCGAGTAAACTTGTGTTAGCATTCTTGTAAGTTTGCAATGTTTGTGACAGGTGAAAGATGGGCGTCGAGCACATCGTGAACGGGGTGTCGCTGGCGGCGGTGAGCGAGGTGAACAGCGCGGAGTACGACGCGCTCGTGCTGGTGACGACGCAGGACGTGGCGCCGCCCGGCGCGCTGCGCGAGGAGGTGCGGGCGGCGCGCGCGCTGGACGCCGGCCTGGACGCCGCGCCCGCGCTGCTGCGCTGCGCCAGCGTGGCGGGCGCGCGCCTGGTGCTGGCGCCCACGGGCCCGCTCACGCCCTACCACGACGTGCGCAGCGTGGGCGAGGCGGCGCGCGCCGGCCTGCAGCGCGCCATGGCGGCCGGCGCGCAGCGCCCCGCGCTCGTGCTGCAGCCGCACCCGCTGTGGCCCGACGCCGACCTGGTGGCCTTGCTGGGCGCGCTCGAGGCGCTCTACGTGGTGAGGCCCGAGCTCACACTCCTCCGCCAATACTCTTAACTGTATATGGATGAACTGTCATAGTGAATTGATTGCAGCCGCTCGAGATCCGCGAGTCATTCCCTGACCGTGGGCATAAGGTACAGGCGCTGGGCGTGTATGGCGAGGGGCTGACCGGCTCGCTGGAGGACCTGCTGCGTGACGCCGCCGCGCTGGAGCGCGCCAGGTGCGGGGAGCAAATCTCACGGGCTCACGGCTTAGCGAGGCGGTTACTCACCGCGTGCTTGTTGCAGGGCCTTTGCACGCGACTTGGGAGGAGCAGACCCCGAGCGCATGACGCCGCTGCGCGCCGCGCAGTTTATTCGCGAGACCTTCGCCGGCGGCTCCGTGCGAGTGCGCGTGCTGGACGACCGAGCCACCATCGAGCGCGAGTACCCGCTGCTGGGCGCCGTCAACCGCGCCGCCGCCACCGTGGAGCGACACCGAGGTGCGAACACGACCCGCTCCCGCCGGCCTCGTCCCGAGCCTCTCGTGCCTAGCTAATGCGTGCATGTTGTGTCGCAGGCTGCATCGTGTTTCTTGAGTACGAACCTGCGAGCTACGAGCGCACCGTGCTGCTGGTGGGCAAGGTAAGCGCGACCAACTCGTGCGCGATGTCGCGCGGGCCAGATTTAACCCAGTGTGTTGCAGGGCGTGACTTACGACACCGGCGGCTGCGACCTGAAAGTAGGCGGCGTCATGGCTGGCATGTCGCGAGACAAGTGTGGCGCTGCCGCTATCGCTGGATTCCTTAAGGTGAGATGATTATAGCGAAAGGATTAATGAAACGTCATGAGATGCACGTAGAGCAGTACTGTCACACCGCTCTTCTGCCAGGCATGCGACGAGTTGAAGCCGGCGCTGAAGGTGGGCGCGGTGTTGGGCATGGTGCGCAACTCGGTGGGCGAGGACGCGTACGTTGCGGACGAGCTGATCCGCTCGCGGCTGGGGCTGCCCGTGCGCGTGGGCAACACGGACGCCGAGGGCCGCATGGTCATGGCGGACCTGCTGGCCGAGATGGCGGGGCGGGCCGAGCGCGAGCGCGCGCCGCACCTGTACACCGTGGCCACGCTGACGGGGCACGCGGGCCGCGCCTACGGGCCCGGCTACACGGCCGCCATGGACAACCACGCGGCGGCGTGGGGCGGCGGCCACGCGCGCGCGCTGGCGGCGGCGGGCGAGCGCCTGGGCGACATGCTGGAGGTGTCGCGCGTGCGGCGCGAGGACCTGGCGGCGCACCGCGGGCTGGGCGCGGGCGACGCGCTGCTGCAGGCGCACAACAAGCCCAGCAGCGCCATGCCGCGCGGCCACCAGGCGCCCGCCGCCTTCCTCATGATGGCGGCGGGGCTGGACGCGGGCCGCGTGGCCTACACGCACCTGGACGTGGCGGCCAGCGCGGGCGAGCCGCCGCACCAGCCCACGGCCGCGCCGCTGCTGGCGCTGGCCGCGCACTACGGCCTGCTGGCCAAGCGCTAGCCCCGCCGCGAGCGCTACACCTCGCAATACAACAAGTACATCAGACCATAATATTTTACTATACAAAACGACTGCATAACACATTGTCAGATCAGAAGACAGCCTTATAGCATTTATAGATTTTTAAGTGTGTACACTTGTCTTCCACATGCCAGCAACTAACAAGCCTGACAAGTAATTGTTCTGCTGCACTAGCCAATTTCTAAAACTTTTTATAACCATCTACAGTCTTTTTCTTTTTTCGACTTCTCTTTTTTTACTCGTGTTGCCATATATAAAAATCGATTGTTTTATGTTATGGCACAAACGTTAATTTATTTATGTCCTAATAAAGCTGTATTTTATTTATAATATTTTGTTTTATTTAATGTCTCGTATTGCCAAGCTGTTATTCGTCACTGCTCTGCTTGGTCAGGCTGGCGCAAACATGGCGAGCACTGCAGGTACTATATCAAAATCATAAATATATAATAAATTTATCTGTATATGATTCATGCGAGGCTGTTTCTTTATTTATTTTTAACTCGTGTAATTCATTCAGGTCACTTACACAAATACACCTGAAATAAAATACATTTTAAATGTATAATTTGTAGTGTCAACTCAGAATCGGCTGCGCTGCGTTTGGTGTAATGTGTACAGTGCCACCTCTGCGGGGCTACGGTCACGTGGGCGCGAGCGCGCGACACTCGTCGCTCGCCTGCGAAGCCGTCGTCATCCGCGCTTACGGTCCGCAGCATCCACAAATAAAACTGCTGCGTATTGTCCAACTTTTTATTCACTTACTGTTTATTTTATAATATTTTTTCAATTTGCAATTTTACAGCTCGGCGAGCGGCGGGCGGGGCCGCGCTTGTGCCTTAGTTCTATACAAATAGTATTTATAACTCTCAATATTACTCGAGTTTATCACTCACATATACAACTCATAAATACAACAAATACAATTAATAATAATAATAATAGTAATTTACACAAACAACAACACAAAATAATTTGCCGCATCCGAACGATCCGAGCGACAATCCGTTCCCTTCCATCACAATATACATAGCACCTCCATCATATTTTACATCCGTCGGGATGTTCAGAGCAGTTCATCGAAGCCAAACTGTTTGATATAACAATTACTAGCTGCAATCGTGGACTGCGATAACAAATCATTTACAAAAACAATGGAAAACAAAGTCGCAGTCGCGTCGCCTCGCCCACGCGCGTGACTAGGGCGGCGGGCGCGGCTCGCGGCCAAACAATATACAGGACATGTACACACTAAGCTAATCTCACTAGAATCAACAGCACCTCACTGTGTGGCCAGCGAGCGGGCTCCGCGCTACGCGCTACGTGCGCGTCACGTCCGTGGAGGCGGCGGCCAGGCGCAGCGCGGCGCAGGCCAGCGGCGGCGCGCCGCCCGCCGCGCCCGCCGCGCCCGCCGCCGCGCGCTCCTCCTCGGCCGCGCCCAGCGCGTGCTTCAGCGTCTCGTACGTGAGCCAGCAGATGGCGGCGGCCGGCATCTGGTACAGCACGCGCGCCTGCACGCCGCGCAGGAAGCCGCGCGGGCCCGACGCGCGCAGCACGTGCGCCGCCGCGTCCAGCAGCGAGTCGGCGCGGTGCGCGGCCTCCTGCGTGTTGAGCACGGTCTTGCACACGTCCAGCGGCGTGGTGGCGGCGGCGGCCAGCGCGCCCGCCGCCGCGCCCGCCAGCGCGTGCGCCAGCGGCGAGTAGGTGCGCGCGGGGTTGAGCGCGGCCTGGCAGCGCTCGTACGTCATGAAGTACAGCGCCGTGAAGGGCACGTTCATGGCCACCTGCGTGCCGTACGAGCGGTAGAAGGCGCGCGCGCCCTCCGTGCGGAACACGTGGCGCGCGCACTCCCACACGCCGCGGTACGGCGAGTTCAGCATCTGCAGCCGCTGCTTCACCACTGCAACGAGCACGCCCGACATTCATTTATGACTTAAAAGCGAGCGGAAAATATATGCAAACATCGAAGAAAAATCACTGCGCCCGAAGGTGAAGGCACTGCCGACTTGTGGCATGCCTTCTATGATGATATAACGAATAATCGATAATGGCTCTTAAACTTGAGTCGCGTCTGATAATACATACGAGTAGCATAGGGGGAAAAAATACCATTTTAAATCGAATTTATGTTTTTATTATTACTAAACCCTTGTAATATCCATTGTTCTGATCCAAACCTTTAAGGAATTAAATATAAGATATTAATGACATATCATTGGAGAAATCAAAGCTCACAGACTCCGTTGCCTCGGCCACATCGAAAGGATGGGGGATCGCGCTGTTTAGAGAGCGTATCTGGGACGACCGACAGGTATCGCCGAAGGGATACAGTCAAGGCGGACTTTCGGGAAGAACGAGTAGCCATAGTGGGGATGGTGGGATGGGGTGAAGTAGCGCTCTCTCGTATCAGAGGCGGTAAGCAGTGTAATAGAAAATTTAAAAAAATAAACATGCATATATTGAAATTTAACTATTTGTATATTACAAATATAATATTTTGACCTTCTTTCTCCGTGCTGTCATCGGTGCCTTGTATAAAGTAGTCCAGCTCCACCGAAAACTCTCTCACTGGGGATACTTGTTGGTGGAGGTACCAAATATTCTCTGGCTACTGGAGAAACTCTACTATATTTGTTGCTATTTACTTTCCAGCGAATAAGTGGGTCTTTTTTATAATAACATATTCATTAATATTTTTTATCAATTATTTTACTTCTAAATGCATTTACAATATAATTTCTTGTTCGTCTTTCCGTTCACTTGAGTCACATTTTAATGATACAGATTTTTCTGAACATTCGCATTCACCTACGTGAAAAGTCCAACGTTAGTTCCGTCACTAGTATAGATACGTTTACTATGCCTGAGGTCGTGAGTTCGAGTCTCCTCCAGGTCTAATGTTTGTGTGCAAAGCACAATAATTTGTACTGTGTCTAGGTATTTACTTAAAAATACACATTATAAGCATGTTAAACAGTTGTCTACCTTCTAGTTTGAGACTAGGGGGCGGTGTGTGTAATTGGTGAAATATGTGTATTAGTTTGAGGTAAAATGTACAAGGATTTAATGATAATGTAACCGCCCCGTTGTAAATAGCTGCATTCTGTGCAGTCCACAGATGACACATGGTGACGCTTGGTATTCCCCGCGCGCTCGCGTTTTCCTCACCGGCGGCGACGCAATTAAACTCACGTGATTACATCTCGTCCCGGCTGCTCACGTCTTATAATAGTGTATTACTCGGTAGTACACAGCTAACTCAAGCAACTGGCAGCGAAACTCGGCACTTGCTAGGACTCGCCTAACGACCGTGACTTGCGTTATATTTATCTATGTTACCGGCGCGCAGCGCTACTCATACTTGACCTTGACCTTCGTCCGGAAAACTATTCACGCAAATGATAGTATGAAAGGATAACGAATCGATTTCTTTTTCTATTATTTAGTCCTTTATATTAGGTGTATAATGATAATGTTTTTTTCTCATTCTACTGACTTCGTCATGTAGTTTAAGTAATAATCATCCTTAATGAATGATTGTGAAACGACCCTCGACACGAGAACTAAATTCCTTGTTGCGGAATTGTTATTGAAAAAAAAATACATTATTTTACATAGGTCTCCCCTAGATATTTTTTTTGAGTGTGGCAATGTTGTATAAGTGATCCGAATGGTTTCTGTTCCGCTCGACCTGAGGATTGCAATAGTGTGGGTGACGTTCATAAATAATTTGTGATAATGAATGACATCACCATTGATGTTTTTACCAATATGACTTGGTAAGGAGATTACTTGAATTAGAAGAAGGATCAAAGGGGGACAATTATATACCACGAGAAGTCCGTGCGCACGAGTCGCAGTAGATAAAAGTTTCAATTTAATAATTTATATCGTCCTTGGCTAGCCAAGTCTGTTTAAATACTTGACTATAATGAATTCTACATAATTTGTTTGAGGATGTGTAGTTTCTTTTCGCTGCATATCGCAGCGAAGGTCGCCGCTGGCGAGCTCGCGCCGCCTCCTCTCCAGTGATCCACGCTGTGGTGTTAGCTTAACGTGCGTGCGACGGGGAAGTGCTGCGGGGTGTTGTGCAGGAAGCCCCGGCCATTGTGGAGCGGCGCGCCGCTTCCGCACCGCGGACGCTCCGACAGCTCACCACTTGGGTATACGTCAATGTTTACTGTCAATATTATGATCATCACCGTTATCCTAACATTTTCCCATGCTATGTTTTGAAACAAAATGCGGGCAAATAACGCAAATTTAACACTAAACGTAAGATTCGATCTCGCGTTGATAGGTGGGTGTTTCAACAATTGAAATCGACTGGTTTAATGATCAGTAAACAACCCCGATGCCAGTGGAATACCGTCAAGTCAATTAAAAGAGTCTCGATTAATTACATATGTATATAACAATTACAATAAATTGAAAGCACACTTGTAATGTAGATTAGCATTCGTATGACGTGTGTGTACAAGTGTGACGGCACTCGGCGGCACTCCACGTGGCGCGGCCAGTGTCTGCGGCGGCGCTCGCACACCTTGTTACGAGCGAGTACCTGTCGCTCGTACAGGTAACGTTGCAATCGACACTTGTACTTATGCATCTCGAAATACGAACCTGCTAGTCTTTATATCAGGTCGAGAGTAGGATGTCTTTCGCGAAATACAGACAGCCGCAAAATAATGCACAAAATAGGATGCTACGCGTTTCTATTATAAATATGATTTTGACTGCGTTCAGATCAATACCGAAACATCGAGCACGTATACTAACTTAAATCTGCGTAATTTCGTATCTTGTAAAACCACATGTTTTATTACTTATGCATGTGTAAGGCAGACAACTTCATATAGCGTAAGATTAGAATTCAGAACCAGGCCTACTCCCGGGTAGGCCTGTTGCAACAACCTCGTCTGATAACATTCACATCAGCCGGGCACGCAGCCTCCTTCTGTAGAGGCAGCTAACTATGGAATACCAGGAGGGATCGGTCCATATTTGAGCATTATCTATAAGTAATCCAATATTGGCGAAATCTCTAGTGTACTTATCAGTGGGATGACATCGGAACCACTAGTGTGGCTGCTGGCTCCCTTGAATGATGCCACATCGCCGCAGGTGTATTATGCATATTAACTAGGTATATTAATTATTGTTGATATTTATTGGAACACTTGTCGCTCGCCACTCGAAACGTGTATTGACTCAAATGACTTGTAATTGTTAAATTCATTGTTTTCGCAATCTGTTTAATACGCGGAAAAGTTATTCAGCGTGTTATCAGCTCTCGAATGGGCTGCACTAACAACTTCGATGGGTATCTAAACTACGACGTTTTTGATTATATATTATTATACATAGGTATGATTTTAATATTATTAGGTAGGTACATATGTCGCCCATACACCGAAATCTGTTTAGGAGGTCGAAGTCGCAGTGAAATTTTAATATTTGTTGTTGCGAGACAAGACTCTTACTTGTAACAACAACAAGTATTACAAGTAAGAATATTTTTGGTTAAGGCCTCTTACTAGTAATAGGTATACATGTGATGACTCACCCTCAGCAGGATTGGAGACGGCGTCGTGCACCAGAGACGCTATGCAGCCTGACAAGCCTGCAACAGGGAGTGGGACGGTGAGTAGCGAGTAGTAGTAGACAGCGGTCGGCCGCGGCGACGGGGACTCACCGTGAATGATGTTGTCGTGGCGGTGGCGCGTGAGGTGCGACAGCGTGTGCTTGCAGTGCTCGTACGTGGCGAAGTAGCAGGCGTGCGCCGGGCCCGCGCCCAGCACCACCGCCGACATGCCGCGCACCGGCCTGCGACACACAACACTCGCACTCTCCATATGCATTCAACACATTTTAACTATATTTAAATGTATATTATACTACTTTTAGGGCACTACGGAACTATGCCTCTGCACTATCCGTCCGTTTGTCACCGGGCTTTATCTTATAACGAATCTCTCGCGTGCTATAAAAAATACTAAATTGATTAAATAGAATTAATATTTAAGGGGACACCGTAAATTGATTTACAATTTTGGCGGAGATTTTTTCGACATAGCCTTTTCACAAGTATGGTGGGATCGGCGACCAAAGAGCAACTATTCTGTACCCAACAAAAAAATTATCATATAATCGAAAAGAAATCCAGGCGTTATCGGTATTCGTAAAAGAGTCAACTCATGTCGGTCCTTTTGAGGACCTCCTCCGCGGCTCGGCCTCAAAGACCGCCACGTTTTTGTAAGCATATTTAAAAAAATACATTCACATTAAACGTATTTATGCTTGTTTATTTACAAAGACACGTTGACTAAAATAGCGTAATCAGTGACGTCTACTTACATAATTAATGTAAATATTTCATGTTTATCGTAATTGGTAGTGTCGTACGATATCGTAAAAAAATTACCATTTTTGTGTACCGTCATTTTAACAGCCCTTATGAGTCGAGTCGTCGCAGTTATTTGTTGTCTTGCTTGGTATCTCTATAATTTATGTAGTATGTAAGTAACCGATAGATACATCGACCCGACCGATAGAGGCCCATCTCGCTGCGGTCCGCAACAGTTAAGTAAAGGAATATAGATATTATTAGACGTTAAATAATAAAAAAGTCACATAGTACATAAAGCCTCAATTGTAGATTTTCCTCTTAACACACTTATGAACATCTTTGAATGAAAGATATTTCACTTTACAGTTAGGGACACTCACAAATGTATTCGAATGTAGATTCACATCGATATCTCCTTTGTGGAACCTCCGTGTTCACTACCTGAACCTCTTAGTCTGACATTTAATTATTGTTCCACCGTTTTGTTTTCAGTGTTCCTTCATCTGTATAAATAATTTCTGATTAGTAACTAATTAGATCTCCTCAATTTTCCCACTTTAGTGGCCCACATCTGAAGAAAGTTGTTATTTTCATGCGCTGAAAACTGAAGCGGTATTTAAAACATGACCGGACTCGTCTATATCAGTCATTTCGTGCATTTGAAATAATTTGAATGACTTCTAGTTGTTACCGGTATATGTCACGTGAACGTAAACTCTGCATGCCTTGCTTTTTGTGTTTTATCAGAAAATATTTTAATAATAATCATTTTAGATATCAGCTTCAGAAACTGATTTTGTTTTATCGATAAGTGCGTGCCGAGTCGGGTTAACTGTTAATTATACGATGTAAGTTGACTGTTTAGTGCGATGTTGTAAACATTTAACACAAGCACGAAATTGTGTTGCAATCAACTTAGCCAGGAAAACTACGTCACTTAAAACGCGCATCTTTTTATTAATTCGTGGTGACAAGCACCACTCGCTGGGTCACCCTTTAAGGATTGTTTGAATACATTCGAAACAATAATGTTGCTTTTTCCTATAACACCAGCTGCTCATATCGGCTGATAGAGCTAGTTTTTGGGATATGTGCAGCGTAGACTCGCATGACGTCGCCACTGTTGCGTAACTAGTGAGAGCGGAGCTCACCGCCGGCCTTGAGCACCAAGGCCGCCGCTACGCCATCACGACCTTTCCTAGCCCTAATACGTCCCTGAATCAATACATCCATCGCCCACGTTTCACATTAAATAATACACACATCACTTCTCGTAACTCCTAACAAAACAACACAACTTTTCTGTTTGTCACCATGAATAATTACTATTGCTATCAAGTTTGTTGCGGACTTCAAAAGCATCGGATTTGACCGTACCTATTCTGTGACTTGAGGCGGGCTAGCACGTGATCCGCGACGTCACTAGGTGAGTCCACCGAGCATTCGGCACGGCTCCTGTAGGAGCCTGTGTCGCCGCTTACACCTAGCTTTACGTAGTAGTAACGGTTCAACACACGCCTAGGAGGTGATATCGCCTGCCTTGCTGTCTGCTACTTTCGAGCTATATTTATAATTGCTATGTTGCGGAATCCGTTCATACTCAACAATTAGTGGCTTCCGTTACAAGTCAAATATTGGTATATTATTTAGAGATATTGTGTAGTCAGTGCTTGGGTTGCGTCACTTCTGCCCGGTGCCTGCCTCTAGTCCCACAGCGGGTTGCTCACGTGGGTTGCTGCATTTCAGTGTTTGTGATGCGCACGGCTCTACAAACAGAGCGCAATGCATTATTACATCGATAGCGTACTGCGCTTAAACAAGTACTGTTAATACACTATATTGTACTGTTCCAAGCAAACAAGCAGCGTCTATCGTCATAAATAGTAGCTGCTCAGGTCATCATCACCATCGTGGCTATACTTGTAGTCTTTCGGACGTGTGATGGTAAAGTGGGTGTATCCTGTACCCGAGTGCCGCCGATTGTGCGTCAATCAAACAGCGCGAACACCCGCGTGCCCGGTCGATCAACCACACATTGACCGTCATCCATCTGTTCTATGCACGCCATCACAAATACACACCTTCGCTGTGTACAATTTTGCTCCTTTTTTTGTATTCGCGTTTCATAATTCTCGATTTCTCAAAGATGAAAAGGACATTTTCTCGTCAGGGTTCGTCGAGGGCCAGACCTTAGCGCGTAAATGTTTTGCGGATACTTTCGGATGTATAATTATTAAAAATTTGAAGAAAACCAAATATTATTAAATAAACTTAACGTAACTATACATATGTATATTGATATTTTTAGAGTAAACAAGTGTGAAACGAGAAATTGTCACGAAGTGCAATGATAACATTTACAACGAGATAAGGAAGCCCGGCGAGCGCGGAGAGCGCGGCTACAGCGCGGTACCGTCGCGAGGAGAGGTGTTGCAAACCATCAGCTGATCTCCAGAATGTAGGTGAGTGCGAGACGCCTCGCCTGTCGACCCCAGTGACGTCACCGCCGCGTCACAACACACTTGCATTAGCCTCCGCCGCGCGCCTTCGCCGTCTGAACACGACTTCAGGTATTCATCGGTAGACTGCTCCATACGGGGTTACGCAGTATTAGTACTCGCTACACCACAAGTCCAACGATAACATTGCTTTGTTCCGGTACGCTCTCAAGGTTTTCCTTAACTTCATTTAGGCATAAAGATTAAACAATAACATCTCTCTGAAGTCAGATACTAGATTCATTTTATTGTCTTGTAAGTCCATCTGGTTCAACAGTCATAGTCACATTAGACAGACCGATTGGTTGAGGTCACCACACCTAACCCACTGTGCGCGTCGTGTCGCGGGTTCGATTCCCGCGTAGTACAAGCATTTGTGTGATCCACGAATGCTTGTTCTGAGTCTGGGTGTCTTTGTGCATGTGAATTGTATGTTTGTAAAAACCCCCGCGACACAAGGATTGAATTCCTTACAGAGGGCACTATTTTTAATATTTCGAGTGGCCGAAGTCTTAGCCATTTCTCTCTCCCCACTCCGCGAACACCGCGCGCGGCCGTCGTCCGTCTTCGAGATTGCCTGTATCCGTGTTTTTTGTTCATACTGTTTTTACATATTATTATGTTACGTAATATATGGTGTTAAATTGTTAACTACAAAATGACCAGTCATGCCGCACATACATGATTTCGACAGCCAAACCTTTTGCATTGACACATGTATCGTCTGGCAGCAAGGCGCACTGTTATCTAGCGGTAGATTACAGTTGTACAGACGTAAGTACGAGCGAACTTCAGCGTGGTTTGGACGGCCACGTACGCTGATAACAGATAACGTGGTGATAGCGGCAACCGCGTCACGGCCTACACCCGGGCCGCGGGGCCGAGGGACGACCACACGAGGGCAACTTCCATATTATCCATTATTGCTATCTTAATGTATTTATATTTTTTAAATCCTTTATCGGGATCCCAGAAAGTCGCTACCTTAACACGGGGACTGCTGTCTTATCACTTCCATTGAATTGCGTTTTAAAACATATCAACAGCTAAAACGAGATACAGCAATTCTTCGCAAATAAAAATGTCGTGGCAAGGAATCTGGTACTACCTTCTCTACGTGAGCAATAACCGCGCCACATTAAACGCATGTTAGTCACCCCCGAGCAAAAACCCGACTATAATGAAAGATAATCTGACCTGTAACTCTGTGATAGATTATAGATCAACATCATTGACCCAAATGTAAGGAGTCGCGCGCCGAGCCGGTGGATGCAGATAAGACGTGCAGTCGCGTGCGGACCGGCCCGCGCCTCGATAACCGTCGCCAGATAGTGTCAATAACATGTTACCAATAGCAACACGCTCACTGGGTAGCGAGTGAGGCGGAAGGCAAGACTTGGAGGAGGTAGGCATACATCACCGAGGTAAAGGGCCGCTTCGTGCGCGTCAAGCTTAACAGGCGAACACATCGATCAGTTGCCTGTGATTATCCGGTGTTCTGTCTGACGTGTTCAGGTACTATTGTAACTTATATTCAAAAACAAGTTTATGTTTTGTGCCACTTGGAAATCGTATCATGGTAGCTATTAATGGTTATGCAAAGCAGATTACAGTAAAATCTATGCCAGAAATAAGTCACGCAAGACGCAGGCTGGCGCGGCGAGTCCCTGGCTCCCGGGGGTAGGCGCCAGGCGTTAGACGGCCGTGGGTCAGGCTATGCTATATAACTATGTAATACGTTGTTCAAGTGTTTTAGGTCGCTTTTATTTAGTTCAAGTATCTATATTTTAATGTAACTTGTATGTATTAAGTCCTGTTTAAAGATGTACCTAACACAACACCCATCCCAACACAAAAGAATAGACGATGAACAAATGATGGTGATTTTATCCGCACGCAGGATCAAACTGTGCGGGATCTTTGACTTCGAAATGATCGGACTGAAAATATTTGATCATAGTGAAGGGACATTGCATTTGAAGCCGCTGAATCAATATTCGCTAATACAGTTAGAAAATCTATTTTTTACTATTCTTCTTAATCTTCGCTTTTACATGCAAAATAACAAGAGACTTTTCGCTATTTTACAAGTTCATTTTATTCCTCTATCGGCTGCGGTTACGGACTCACCGCAGTCGATACATGTTAATGTGATAGGTAATGGCATATTTCGTTACTTTTGTACTCCAAAAGTGTTTCTAATCTCACGAACTCACTTCTTTAAAAGAGCTTTCGGTGCTCTTGCTTATAACAGCGCGAAACGTGAATGTTGTAATTTTCACAATAAATCGAAAAGCCTAAAGCGTCCACGAGCTGTTAAAAATAATTTCGAAATCAGACTACGAGCCAGGCCGCGGCAGCTACAACTAGTTCAGCTGAAGGATACGGTTTTTAGGACTAAGTTACTGTAACTTAGTCCAAAAAAACGTATCGCTTACTTCACCGACGGTCATGCGATTCATTTCATAAAACCCGCCATTGTTAGTAAAACCTCTTAGAGCAAGTTGCCATGTTTTGGAGTTTTGTTAGATTAATACCCCGGGCATCCCGCAAATGAAGCGACTCTCAAACAACGTCGCTGTTATCAGTGCGACGGGCACAATATTGCTGCACACTTACTTTGTACAATGATAACTAATAACAAGTACTCAAACAAGAACGACGTCAACATTACAATAAATTAATACTTAAATACATACAACTGATACGTATGGCAGCGAGTAGAGCACGAACTGATACAGATTTTTGAAAACGATGCAAAGAAAGTAATTTTATTTAAAAGATTTCTTACGTATCCCGTTGGTAATGCGAGGAGGAAAATGTGTCGAGTGTTACCTGAGCAGGCCCTCGCGCTGCACCATGTACCGGAACGTTTCTGTGATGCTGCTGTTGTGTGCACTCCGTAAAGACTGCATGCGAGTCTGGAACAAGGAGAGCGGGTTAGCGGCGTCCAGGGCACACGCACCCACAGCGTGGCGGAGCACTGCGCAGGGGGTGGACGTGCCTTATCCTGACGTGCCTTCTGACAACTATGCAATTTAAAAAAACTATAAAAAATTAAACGGTTGTAGTCTATAATTCTGTCTTTAGCAAGCATGTTATTTGAAATGATTCTACACAAACGAGAAAAATTACAGTTTCCTTTGTAACACACGTTTCACGTACAGTACACAAATACAGAAACAAACATTTTTTTTTTCCCTAATCACTGGATATTATCTAGGAGCATATAATTTAGGAATCAAACGAGACATGTGATCATCGAGCAGGATGACATTGAGCAGGTCGATATAAAAAGTATGCGGGAGACGAAGGTGGCATCAGTGAGCGACATGAGGTGTGTACTAGCGGTGCTGGCGCTGCTGGCGGCGGCGGCGGGCCCGGCCGCGGGCGCCGTCGAGATGGACGAGGACATGGCGGAGCTGGCCAAGATGGTGCGGGACAACTGCGCAGCCGAGACCGACGTGGACGTGGCGCTCGTCGAGGCCGTCAACGGCGGCGCCCTGCTGTCGCCCGACGCCAAGCTTAAGTGCTACATCAAGTGCACCATGGAGACGGCCGGCATGCTGGCCGACGGCGAAGTGGACGTGGACGCCGTGCTGGCGCTGCTGCCGCCCGCGCTCAGCGAGCGCAACGCGCCCTCGCTGCGAGCGTGCGGCACGCAGCGCGGCGCCGACCACTGCGACACCGCCTACCTCACCCAGGTCTGCTGGCAGAACGCCAACAAGGACGACTACTTTCTCATTTAACCCCAGCTGAGGCTACCACACCACTCCTGGGGCTCAAATACTACCATTTGTTCCAGAATATCATTTGCCTCTTCTAGATTGTAATGTTCTCTAGTTTAGTAATCCCTAGTACACTAACATATCTAAATTCACTATGTTGAGGCAAATACAATTATCTATATGTAACCCCTGTTATTTGAAGAAATAAAATCTAGTGCAGTTTCCGTATGTGCATGTCTTTTGTTTTATTGCACTAATCAAATACTTGCTTGCACTTTTGACCTGTTTTTCAAATGTAAAATACTTAATGGTATAACATGACTCATTATTTGTAATGTTCCAAAATTATCATTGTTCCGCTCATACTCACAATTAAATACTTTTGTCAGTAATTAAACATATTGTATAATAAATTTCATGCTTTTTTATTTCAAAACTAACTACCAATACTGGTGGCAATAAATTTAAATGTGATGACACTCAACTGAGAAACCGTCACCTGAACATACACACAAGTGACAAGAGATTTAAACTTTCATTTACAGAACATTATATTGTATATAAGTACTATTATAGAGAATTGTATGTTTCATATTAAATTCTTATGAAATCCTAATAAGAACACTTGTTATATAAAAAAGTGGAGTATTTACAGCATTCAGTAGGCAGCATCGTGCAGCTTGGCAATTGTTGAAAATAATTCAACAGATTACTTCCACAATACAATGTTTTATGACTTTAGTTGTTTTTAGTTCAATATTAATCATGCTCTTTTCTGAATACCACTCTTATAAATTTCAGTCATTTACTTTATTACATAGACACAAACTTCAAGAATGAAACAGTCACCCAGCACTGTCATGACATACTTCTGACCTTCTGACATTACAGACTGAGGATGGGTGTGAGTGCAAGCCACTAGTTACATGCGATGTAATGACAGAGCATGGCTAGCAGCTGCAAGCTCATGGTAAATAACAAGCTACCACTAATGTGCCTCAAGGTCATGTTTTGGTTCACTGTGCAAACAATGTAAACACACATTTATTGTTGATTCTTGTAATCTTATTAAATTATTTTTACCTTGATATATACAAATTCGAACATGGACATGACAAGCTTCTCAGGAACTAACGAAACTGGACACCACAATAACAATTAAGCTTTTTGACATTTTCAGAGAATAGACTTTGGTAAAACTTTGAATATTCATCCATTACTTAACAATTGTTTTCAGTAAAAAACGGTCTAATAGCCATGTAATTGCTCAAATAGTAATAACAATATAATCAAGACAGAAAATTGGGGTTATCATAAAACGTGTAAAGGTCAAAATAGTTGGTCCAAAACAAAATTTGAAACACAGATATCTGCAAATAGGTAATTGTCATGTTTTTACATAATCGGAGTTAGCAAATTGGTGGCGTAACAGGCCAGCCGACGGAACTGTCACTCTGATTAGGTTAGATCAAATAGGAGTAGGAGCTGAGGCACAGCCTGCGGGCTCGCCCTGCGGCTGCTGCACATGCTTACCTTTACGGAGTCCAGCGGATACATTATACAATGCTCCATGACCCCAGCTATTGCTCCGGCAGTCATGTGTGTGACGAAGTTTTGGGTCGGAAGGTTTTCGTAGTCCTCAAAGTTCATAATACTCACTGAATACTGACACTCAGCACAAAATAAACACTTTTAATGGGAAAAATAACTGGGGTTTTGATTTTGCTTTATCGAATTAGAAGTATCATTTTCACAACTATTTTTGTCACAAGTCATACGAAATTTAGAACAATCAAAATTGATTCCATAAATGCGACTCTCAAGCACGCGCGACTTTTGCGGTATCACAGAGTAATAAACACTATCTTAAGTCGTTCGGTATTTATAATCTATAATTTAGTGGTGGGCGTTTAGTAAGCCATGGTAAACTAAGTTCCAATTAGTTGACTAAAGTAACTGATTTAATTTTTTTATTGTGCTCTGTTAGGTGTAATACTACTTTTTCAATAATTTATTAGTCATCATTTTAAATGATTAACCCCTAAAAATTCTTCAGCTCAAAATTAAGGACAGATAAAAATGACTTGTCACCTTTTGTAGCATATTTAATTTGTTATTTTTGTAATATTTCTGTATTAATAGATGATTAATTTAATAAATGCAGCATTTATTTTACATTTTTCTTATGGTCGTCATTTTATAGGAAGATGTAACACCTATATTTAGCTATTATAATATTAGCTATTTAGCTATTATTTCTTTCTCCTCTGTCTGAGCGTCTGAATACTGTAAATATTATACCGCATTTTATTTTAGAGATGTTTTAGAGTGACTACATAGCAGCATTGCTAGATTTTTTTGATAAGTCGGGACTTGGTACTTTTTGAGTGAAAATAGCGGGATGTTTCCGTCAGAAGCGGGACATAGTAAAATTGATGTTTGATGTTCGATGTTCCGCGCGCGAACAACATAAGCAAACAAGTGTAACATACCTCCGCGAAAAATTTATCGACCTTTTTTTGATTCGTATTTGTAGTGAATATCCGCCCCGGGCGACGGTGAGCCACACTACAATAGTCTGTGTGAATCCTACGAAAGACGTACGGTCAAGTTCTCTCCGAAAAGCGGGACAGAGCCTGTCCCGCGCGGGACGTTAAAATTTGATTTAAAAATCGGGACGACCCTGTATATGCATATATTATGACAAAGTCTGAAAATCATAATGCAATGACAAATCAGTTACTTCGTAGGTATTTTCGAAGACTGCAATAACACAAAAGTAAGTATTTATTCTTACTGTCTCACTGTAATCCAGTGTTATTGAGTCGAGTGGTATTTATTACAATACCTATTATTAAGTATTTCCGTATTATTATAAGCATCTATTGACGTTACGAGAATTAAGTATGACATCAATACCCTGTTGGCGGTGTTTAGAGGGGAAATCTATTTAATTCTATTAAGCCTTCACTCCAAGGGTACGCGCTCTGATGTGATTCAGAGAGAGTCAGAGCGCTTAGCGGTAACGTGTCAAGACAACTTCGTACAAACAGAACTAAAGTGGCTATGGGAGAAAGAGACACACGAAAGTGTATTTTAGAATTATAGTCCAGGCTGGGAAATCGGACTATAAAAATAATAATAGAAATAACAATCAACAACAATCTCGGTCTGGGTTCTGGGTAAGGTTAGTACGATCTGGGTCGAAGCAAAAACGCGGCAATAGACGATATTGACGACATGGCTGTTGAGGAAAACCATACCATTTTTTTTCGGAGGCCCTCGTCGCCGTTTTATGTTTGATGGAACCCAGAGAGTACAGGCTTTGGGCCAGGAGTTATCGGGAAAGCAAAATACCATTTTACGTTGAAATAATTCCAGAAATGGTAGGACGTGTGTGTGATATAAGTATAGGTACGATGTGCAAAATAAAAGCAAATGTAATCGGAAATGCAGGTTTATTACTTTATAAGCATAGTCTTCACGATAAAAATCACTGATAAATTCCTTTCACTCGCTCTCAAATTCCTCATGACGTATATAATGTAAGTATGTAGTGACAGTGACGTGGTCGTGAGGTGACTGCCGGCGGGCTGCGAACACTGTACTGATTGCTATATCGAGCTAACCGTAACCGCACGCCAACATACATACATACATATAGCATTATTACAAAATAAACTCTATATATACATCTAGACACAATTCAATATAAATAATTTAACTCGTTCTCTCTCCATACATAACATTGAAAGCTAGCTTTACTTATGATTTACTTTACTCAATAAAAGTAGTTTTGTGAAGATGTGTGTTCCAAGTAATGAATCGCCGAAGAGCACCAGGAACAGCGACCGGTCCTGCAGGCGCTTGCAACGCGTGGCTCGTGGGGCTTCTTTTACAAAGAGCTCGGCATGTGGACACACTACTAACCACGCGCGTAAGATGTATATTGATAATCATAGTAGTAAAAAGCTTATTTTAAATATTTGATAAAAGATGATTTATTAATCATGACCTTTTATTTGCGAATGGTACAAGAACAAAACGTGTATGATAACAATAATTTTGAAAAAAAACTATAATGTAATAATTATATAAATTTAAGTGTACTGGAACAGTATTGTGTATATCCCTATACAAGCAATAGTATTGGATTGATATAATATTCGCGAGAAGCATTGAATAATAGGTGATATTATATGCGAGCGCCGCGGAAGGCGCGTGCATGTAGGCCGACCGGCGGCCAGCTTGGTAACAAGTTAGGCATATCAAATGTATGTAAGCTAACTATTCTTAAGTGTACCTTATCGATTATTGTTATTCCGTGGCCATTGAGATATCGAATGAAAAACAATACAATCATTTGAATATAATTTTATCTATATTGCAACCAAAAATAATATCTGCCTAGAATAAAATTAAAAACAATGACATAATTATAAAGGTGCTGCCAGCGGGAATAGCGACGGCGTGACGTCACACAGCCGGCGTTAGCCTCGCCCGTGCACAAACTCGCTCATTCACACTCCCCCACACACACACACACACGACACACAAACACACTAACACAGGCGCGTTACATATTATGACAATCTGATTATGTCCCGATTTTAAATCGATTAAAAAAATCACCTACTCGTCCGCTGCCCTCAAAAGCTGCACTTATAGCTACCGTTACATAGCGATATAGTCATCTATGTCCCAACTTAAAATCTAAATCAAAATATTTATCTTACATATTGTAATATATTTGGTTCTCACTAAAGTAAAATGAATTCCACGCGCCCACCCGAAATCACAATATATATAATACATATAGGTATCTGCATATATCTCATTTATAAACAAGGCATTAAAGAGCGCGGCGCGGCGGCCGCGGTCCGCGCTCTACACATTATGCTAATTAAATATATTATTATTATGTGAAACGTTATAATATCATCACTATACACGAATTAAGACGTAGTGATCGCTGGCAGATCGTCTAATAAAAAAATCGTAAGAATAATAACAACAAGGTGTTCTAGAAGAGCCTCGCGCGACGCTTGAGCTCGTTGCGGCGCCACTGCGGCAGGCGGTAGAAGTCCTGCCGCCCGATCTGCAGGATGGCCTCGAACTCCGCGTCCGACAGGTGTCGCTGCAACAACACACGCCGCGTTACACTCGGCCTCACACAGCCTCACCCACAGCAGCCCACAGCAGCCCGCAGCAACACGCACGCACCTCCAGGTTGAGGCGGTCCACGTCGGGCGGCAGGCGGTAGTTGGTGATGAGCAGCAGGTGGTAGGGGTACAGCTTGGCGGGCTCGTGCAGCAGGTGCGACGTGGCCATGTTGGGCAGCGAGCGCCGCACGCCCACGCCCGCGCCCACGCCCACGCCCACGCCGCTGGCCGACGTGTGGCGCCCGCCCACGCCCACGGCGCCGCTGGCCGCGCTGCTGCCGCGGATCACGACGCCGCCGTCCGTCGTCTGCAACAAGGCTCACACTCAGACCTCGCGCACGTCACGCACCGCGTCGCCGTGTTCTACGCCACACTCACCACAGCACTCCTGTCCACGTCGGTTATGGAGCCGGCAGATACTGCAAATTGAAACATAGCTTTAGTAGGGCAACGGGCAACGAAACAAACTAAGCGCCTTGTTGAATGGAAGCGAAGCGCTCATGCGGATGGAGGGACCGGGGGACGAGTGCGCGGGTGTCGGTGGGGGCGTGCCTACTGCTACGGATGGGTCGCGTGAGAGCGGGCGCGGGCTGCAAGCGGCGCTACTTACTGCACAGCTCCGTCCGCACTGCGCGCACAACACACAACACGGGTCATGTACACACTTGTGGAAATTACATCTTATACACGTAAAGGGGCTGCTTGTTAGGCTAGGTTAGGTTAACATTGTGAAAGCTGCCCCTTTTAATGTAGAATAGACATTAGTTCAGTTGTATTGTGAGTTTGACAAGGCACTTACTGTCTGACTTGCCGCTGCTGAAGTCGGTGCTATGCGTCTTGTCTCCCATGCCGCTGAAGGTGAAGTCGCCCTATAACGCACACGCAACACGTCTCGGTCAATTAGTGGCAGTTAACAGGGACACATTCATGCACAGTGCACTAATCAATATAACATACATTGACAAACATAAAGCTCTACGTTTTCTTGAAAAATTATTCAATACTGTCTTTAAATTATTTATATAATATTACATAATAAAAAAAAAAAATACCTTCATATGCAAAAAACATGTTTTTTTTTTAATAAGCAAACAGCATGCGATTTATGATGAGTTCATATAAAATCATTTGTAGGTAGGTATGATTGTGTAGATATCATGTACAATGAGGATTGATCACATCATAGCAAACTACTGCCTAATTAAATTATAGGGGAAGTGTTCTTCGATTGTTGTAAGCTAGTATTGTATTAAATTAAAAATAAGGTAAAAGATAGAGACCGGGTGAATAGAGTTTCAAGGGGGAATAAAAAAATTTGGCGACATAAAAATACTTTAAACATAATGATTTCATGAACAGCTTGAGAATGTTCATATAATTTTGATATTTTCTTTGTTAAACGTCCAAATTTTAACAAAACTTTCGTCCCTATTCACCCCAAAAATACCTCTATGCACCCCGTTTTACCGTACATCAAGGTATTTTTTGATTTGACAGATGTCTTCACAGCGCATGCTTCACAAAACTCATTGTCAGTCATGCAACTTAATGTAAATACGATACATTGAAACTTGATGATATCACTTCGTGAAAATGGTAATTCATAAACAAGCAACTTCGTATCGTGTACAGATAGCAGTGGGGCAGCTAGGTCACACTGTCGGGCCCCAGCGGGGTCTGGCGAGACATTACCACATGCATACAGAGGGACAAAACAAATCATATTTAGGATGGTACCTTACCTGATCGAACAATAAACTAAAAAAAATAGGATGTGTGTCGAGTTAGTACATGTAAAAACATTGCTACATCTAAGAGTAGGTGTGTAATTAGCTTGAAGAAGTTTAGGTCTACGGCAAAGGATGGATGTGTCATGTAGTTTGTCAGTCGTCGTCCTCACGGTGTGCGTGGGACGGGGTACTCACGGCGGTGGAGGAGGAGAAGGTGTGCGAGCGCGGCGCCAGCCCGTAGCCGGGGCGCGGCGCGGCGCGCAGCGACGACACCACTGCAACACGCGCTCATGTACCGCCGGCCGCGCATGTCGCGTGCGCGCGCGTGTGGGGGAGTGTGTGTGTGTGGGTGTGTGTGTGTACGCACCTGCGGGCGGCGCAGCGCGGCGGGCAGCGTGCTGCAGCGCGGCGCGGGCGCGAGCGGCGCCAGCAGCACTGCGCAACCACCAGCCTCACTACCTGCACGCGCGCGCGCCGCCGACCAACACTACCAAACTACACTCAGCTACTAAAACTAGTTTAACATTCTCGACTCCTAATATTTCCAACCGACTTCAAAAAACTAGGTTCGAAACTCCAAAATTGTTATTATTTTTGTTACTTCAGACTGAAGGAACCAATCTTATTGACCCTTCCTTTATTTTAATGTGATATAACTGTCATTTGAACCCATAAAACGTCCCCATATTGGCTGAGCAGATTTTATTTGAAGTAGGTTGTTACGTTGTTCTTAAAATAACATAAACGAAAACAAAACGAGTGTTTTAAAAGTAGTGTTGTCGATCAGCGGCGTGCGGGCGTGGGCGGCGTGCGTTACACTACGACAGCACTCGACACTGGTGTCTGTGTGTACACGTGTGCAACACACTACACGGTGTCTCAGTGGGTCACTACTACATGTTTAAGCAGACTCCTATATCATGGTGACGTCACCGCATGCGAGAAAACTATCTCGTTTTGGGAGAAGCACGGATAACGCAGGTGCAAATGCAAAATTGATATATTTCTATGTTTAAAGGGATATTTATTAATATTAAACGAATTATATATTGATTTATACCAACATAATCGATAAGATAAAATTAACAAATCAAATCAAATTATGGCTGTTGTTACTAATTATTTCCGTTCTTAAATAAAAATGCAATAAAAATTGATCCTATTCATGACATTTCTTTCATACACTATTACCACCTACACTATGGTGGGAAAGAGACAGTAATGTAATGCGCGTCTTAGGAGAGAAAGTTTTTTTTTCTTAATGTAATAAAAGCGTGAATCTCGACTCCACTGGATAATTTTATACATTTAAGGCAAATTTGAATTTAATTTTTTACTAAGTTTAAGATGAGGAATAAAATTTTAAATGTTCGATCTAGTTGCGTATTATTTAGTGCGAACGCAAATAATCGCGTCTTTTTCTACGCGGCATCTATGAATTGATTATACACCTTTCATGCATATTAGTGTTTAAACATGTAGTATCGATCCCCCCTACTGTGTCGTAGTGTAAGCGTAGCTTAACACGGATCACATGCAAACATTCAACACAAAATAATGGGCTACTTGACAAAAAAACTGTTTAGTCAGAAAGATTTACAAAAAATATCAGATACGTATTTTTTTCTGTTATCTCGGCTAGGCTAATACAGTAATTTAAAATCTCGTGTGACGTCACTTACTAGTAAGTTTTTTATAAGCAAGTGATGTTTTTAGCCCCCACTATCGAATTTAAGTGCTTTGATGTAATAAAATAAAAATAAGTATTCAATATTTCTTATAAATCTGTTTGACGGACTATACAGATTTATATTATTAGATTGTCAAATACCCTTTTTGCATATACGTAAACACGGATACAACAATTCTTCACAGTTGTAGGCATGGTTTGTCCCTGTCCACAACTGTGTTTGTGTGATTGTGAACTTGTGTACTCCTAGAGTGGTCACAGTTAGTGACATCTGCTACATGTTCACCTTATGCCGTAGTTATTATGAGTATCCCAAATTTTGATAGACTTTAGTTTTCTAGATGAGTTACTGATGTTCACAATCATACAATGACATAACACATAATACTTGGACAAAATAATTGCAAATAATCATTGAAGACAGCCGCAACGTTAGTAGGGTGGGGAGGGAATAATGGTATGTGGCTATAGGTTATTAAAGTAATCACAAATGATAAGAAGCAGCGAACGAAACAATTTTAAGTTTAGGTGAAGACTAACAGATAAAGCTTGAACTGCATGCACTACGACAAGACTTTGCGAACACAATCAGTTAGCGACACTCCGCCGTAGCCCGCGAGACTTCAGTCACCTTCCATTGTAAATGTAAAGAATGATCATGTGTTTTAATAACTATTCAAAATGAGCTGACGAGTCGGTGCGCTTTGACTACATTATAACTTTTGCGTAATGTATAATCGACAAAAAAGACACATGTTTAGTATTAGTCTACTTTATGATTGTATGGTTGGCCACAGTGTGGTGTAATGCTATAAGGCGTGAGTCTCGAGATGCGGGCTAGAGCGGGGCAGCCATTTGCGCGCTTATGATACAAACAGTATCAACATTCAAAATATACCAGCATAACATACTTGAATTTATTTAGATATGTTTCTGGTGGCAAATGTGCCTCAGAGTAAGTCTTGTCCTTCTTGAATTAAATATAACATTGGTATACATCAAACAAAACTACGGTATGAAAGACAAAGCGACGGCAGAAAGTTTGAGCGCGGACTAGCGGCGCCGCGCTCTCGTCTTTCACAGACACACGGCTACTGCACAACACTCCAGTCCATAGTCTACGAAGCAGCATAGAAACCTGTCCGCAGCGAGGCCGGCGTCCGCGGCGGGTTAGGGCTGGTGTGTGTATGGTGTTAGTGGCACACGCGACATGGGGGCGGGGCGGGGCTTACCGTTGTAGGTGGGGATGTGCGAGTGCGAGGCGTGGTCGGCGTAGGGCGCGTCGGGCGCGCGCGCCTCCAGCGAGCGCGACGGCGACGCGCCCACCGGCGACGAGTAGCGCAGGCGCGGCAGCGGCTCGCGCGAGGCCGACGGCGTCCTGCAACACAAGCCACGCGCGGTCAGCGGCCAGTCCGCAGCCCGCCTGGCGGCCACCCGCACGAAGCTCACCTGCTCGCGTTCCTGGGGTCTAAGTTCTGTTTTTTCCACTGCTGGAGCTTCTCCCTTTCCTTCACTTCTTTCAGGAACACCTGGAATGACGATGTCCAAAAATGTGAAATCGTGAATGTATGGTGGTGGAGGTGTAACATCAGTTGATAGTTAAAAGCGTACTAGCAAGTGACGTCACACTAGATTGTAAATCACTGTATCCCTTGTTTACGAGATAAAATATTATTATTATTATTATTATTAATTCCGAAGTTCCGAGACGAATTAAAGTGGGAGTACCTGTGCGATGCCGGTCTCTATCTTGGAGAGTTCGCGCTCCTCGCGGCGCAGCTTGGGGTCGATGTCGCCGTTCCCGTTGACGTTCCCGTTCTGCTTGCCGTCGGCCTCGTCGTCGCTGTCGGGCACGCCTTTGTAGGTGTCGGACCAGCGCCGCCGCCGCTCTGCAACAGGTGAGGGGAGGCGGGGTGAGGCGGGGCGGGCGCCGGGCGGGGAGGGCGCGGCGGGAGGGGAGCCACTCACCAGGGTCCGTGTAGGGGTAGGGCGGCGCAGGGAAGTCGTCGCGCTCGATCTTGGGCTTGGTGCCGGGCGGCGGCTTGTAGGCGGCGGGGTAGTGCGACAGCTCGATGGGCTCCTCGTTGTTCATGTGCGGCGACTTGGGCCGCGGCGTGTCGGAGCGGATGGAGTCCACGAGCGCGCGCATGCCGGGCCGCGACGACGCCTTGCTGCCGGCGCGGGACGACGCGCGCGTGCTGGCGGCCGCTGCGGGGGTCGGAGAGCGGGGTCAGAGCGGGCGAGGGGGCGCGGGGCGGGGGCGCGGGGCGGGGGCGCGGGGCGCGCTACTCACACGGCGGCCGGTGGAAGTGCGGCGACGTGGGCGGGCGGTCGTAGGGCTGCAGCGGGCGGCGCAGGTAGTTGGGCTCGCTCGTCAGGTACGAGTACGTGGTGATGCGGTGCGGCGACACGGCGCCCGCGCGGTACTCGCGCAGCACCAGCCCCGGCGACACGCAGCGGTACCCGTACTGCGCACACGACACTACAGCTGCGGCTAGCTCAGCCCGACATATGTGGCCATGGCTCAACACCAACATAATAGTAACAATACTATAAACTAGCATGCTGTGGTTCGTGATATAATAACTTGCAATAACCTTCTTTGGCAAGGAATAATTAAAAGATAATAAGGAATGTTGGCATACCAGCATTCAAAAGCAAACGAAATTTTTAAAAAATATAAAAAAAAAATCAAAAATAAATAAAGTGTTGTGACGGACCTTCCTGGTCAAGCTACTGTAGGGGCTGCAGTAGGAGCCGTTGACGCTGGGCGTGCGCGAGCGCAGCGAGAACTGCCGACATCAAGCGAGTGTCAGTGCGAGCGGCGAGCGGCGAGCGACGCGCGCCGCTCGCTTCTCGGACACTCAGGTGTAACGCAAAAAAATATAAAAAGATGCATCGTAAATAAAACAACAACGAACTAATCGGCCTCTATAACTAAAAGCAACATACAATAAACAAGGGTGACTAAAGGTACTTACTCAAATCAATGATTATGAGTGTCCGTTCTCAGTATAATTTAATGGAATATGTTGAGGTTCCAAGTGTACCTGCAGGTCGGCGGAGGCGCGGTCGTGCGCGGCGGCGTCGGCGGCGTCCAGGTCGGCGGGGTCGAGCGGCGCGGGCCCGCAGCGCGGGTGCCAGATGGCGGCGCCCTGCAGGAACATCTCCTCGCCGTCGCCGAAGGGGTCGCCGCACTTGCTGCAGCGCGCGCACGTGGGGTGGAAGTGGTGGTTGTCGCCGGCCTGCAGCACCTTGCCCGAGATGTACCGCTGGCAGTAGGCGCAGCGCACGCCGTACAGCCGCTGGTAGTCGCGCTCGCAGTACGGCACGCCGTCGCGCCCCATGTACTCGCCCTGCAGCACGGCGCCGCACTCGCCGCACGCGAAGCACCACGTGTGCCACTGCCTGCACACGGAACATGGCGCAGAGTTACATAGCCTGCGAGCCTGCGACCTCACCCGGGCCGACTGTTGACACGGCAGCTCACCTGTCCAGCGCGACCAGCGCCTGCCCCTCGGACAACTCCTGTCCGCAGCCCGCACATTCTGAAATTATAACACAGAGAACGAGCTCACTTACTTAACCCCTTGAATAAGCGCACTTGAAGCTTCTAAGTTGAGGAATATTTTAAAAGATGAAATGAAAAAGTGTTGACGTCCATTTGCAAGAAATTCAATTTTGTTGAAAGTTTGACTAGATCAAGAAGCCTGTGGAAGGTTTGACTGCCACAGTGTACGGAGACGCACCGTTCTGGTCGAGCGGCGCGGAGTCGGGGCGGCGCGGCGGCTCTGCGCGCGGCTGCGGCGCGGCGCGCGCGGTCTGCCGCTGCGGCGCCGCCACGCACGCCGAGCACACCACCTCCGCGCCCGTGTACGTCACCTTCTCGCCCGACGGGAACGCGCGCCTGCAACACGTGTTGGATCCTATTAATACCACAGTTGATACGCCGCCCTCCGCAGCTGCATCGCTCATCATGTTTACATAGAGACGCGTCTCACTGTGGAGTTCGCCGTGACCAGGTGTGCTTCTAAAATAAATCGATTTATGTATCCTAGTAGGGGAAGTTGTGAGTGACGGCGGCGGCGAGACTTGTCTCCATACATGGCAATACGTACAGATGGTCGCAGCCGCACGTTTTTACAGCTCCAATTAGGTGTGTATTGAGCATATTAGAAGTGAGCTATGTGGAGTACTGACTTGCATCGTGCGCACGTGAAGCACTTCTGGTGGTAGGTGTTCCCGAGCGCGGACACGACCTCGCCCTCCACGTACTGATCGCAGGCGGCGCAGCGCGTGCCGAACGCGCGCTGGTAGTCCTGCGGGCAGTAGTAGTGGCCGTCCTTGCAGAAGAAGCCGCCCTTGGCGAGCGAGGCGGCACACGTGCGGCACGTGAAGCACGCCGTGTGGAAGTACTTGTCCGACACGCGCAGCACCTCGCCGCTGCACTTGCCGCCGCACGCCGCGCACACCACTTTGCCTGCAACACCACCGCATACATATTACAATATGTCGTAAACAACACTTACTCACATTCCCTTCACAGTCTAAGGGAATATAAGTAAGTACACAATCATTCTTCTATAAAATAACCTAGAGGGCAGTGGACATTCTGTGACTTCTTCCTCTTTTCTGTTCTCTCTGATTAACAATATCTCGAAATGTCCATACTTCCATGCTTACAATAACATCGGTGCCGCGGTGGCATGTCATAAAGCACTTGACCCACGCACATTCAAATTAGGGCCATCATATTAGTTGCAACGACACTCATAACCGGAGGACCACAACATCTAATAAACTCGACAATACATAATCCGCATGTTACCTACTATTCAGTAAAAATCCGACTTTAGTTATATGGGCAGATCTATGAAATTCCACCTAACCATATGATATTCTTTCCAAAACTAAATAAAATAATCTGATTTCAATTAAAACATACAGAATAAAAATAAACCGAGGAATATAGGAACATAAGCATCGTGGACCAACTATTTCGCCACCATCTACTTGTCAAATGAAAAGCGACAAAAAACTACTTTTACGGATATTTTTGTGAGGGCTACATTTTTTACATCTACATTATTATGACGTATCGGTGTTCAGATTGGCGGCGGATAGCCGCAAGATTTAGTAGAGTTGTCTTGCAGGGAGTATGAGGTGCGGCACGTCCTGACCGCGCCGCAGTAAATTACATTTAATAGTGTGAGGTCAATTGGTTGACTCCGCCGGCGACGACTGGTGTTGCAGAGGTGCCATAGAATACTAGTGAAGAAAATCAAGCAACTGATTACTGTGCTGTTAATGCCGAACTCCTTACAATTTCATATCGTATTTTAAGATTTAGTTATAACTAGATATAGTAGAGATGCTCCAAATAATAGTTTTACCGAATAACCGAATACTGAACAGTATTATATTAGTTAGGTTTAACGTTTACCGAACAGGATATTCGGTTTACATAGCCAAGTACCTACTTAACAGATAAAAATACAGAGTTCCAAACTTGGGAGCTTTAAGTTTTCTATTAGAAAAACACAAACGGTACGTGATTTATTTTAAAGTAGCTCTTTTACTAGCAATCATTTCATTTCATGGTGGGATGAGAAAAAATAAACCTATTAGGGGTCACTTATGTTTATTTTGGGCGCCATTTGAACTTTTGTTTAGCCCATGTTACTACCACAATTATTTTGGTATTTGTAATCGAATGATACCTCATATGTCATAATATGGTCTGTATAAAAAGATAGGATTTAAGGTTTTATAACAGAAATTAAAATAGCGAAGACAAGGAACGCCGGGCCGAAACTGATGTCACAAAAAAATATATTAAAAATTGGCCTCCCTGGACGCCCTGAGAATTTTTTTTTATACAACGCCAGACTTCTAAACAACTGATACACATACTTGTATATTGCTAAATATATTCATAACATAGAAAAAATACTCTCGGACTCGGAATAAGTGATCATGCTCATAACAAACACATTTGTACTGGGTGGGAATCAAACCCATGTCCTCCGGTATAGTAGCCAGGGTCACTAACCACTAGACCAAAAAGTCAGTCAAGTCGAGATGATATGAAGGTGGTGTAATGACCTCGTCGACGGTCACATACGCAAGGCGAGGTCACAAATCGCAAAAGAAACCAAGGTCTGGAAGGGAAAGGAGCAAGCTTTTGCCCAGCAGTGGGATCTAAAACAGAATATGTAATAAAAATGCGAAAAAAAAACAAATACTTTTTAACAAGTGTATCCCTATTTAAAATATCGATCGCATGGATACTCTACAATACAAGTCAGTTCATTCACCTTTCGGCGGACGTAATAACGAAATAATACACTGCGGTGTACGTGTACGGAAATTTAAACGTGGATTATTTGAAAATTTTCATGTTTATTTAATAATTAATACTATTTTAAAAGTGTCAGAAGGCACCTAGGACAAAGGGTAGTCTGAATATTGAACTAGTTAGGTAAATTGTTACAGGCGGGTCAGAGGTCATCATCCTTATAGTGTGTCTATGAGGTCTTAATTATTTTGGACATCTTAAACTGCATTTTTATAATACCAGTTATGATGATTTTTATTCGGTGTTATGGCAGTTTTGTAAAAACTGGGTTGGTTGTCAATAAAACATTTATTACTTTTTAATAGAATTTGTTTATCTTCAATGTTACCTTAAGTTAAACTGTCAACAACAAAAGAAGTTGTGACATATGGTTCTATATATTAATTATATATTATAGATTAATAATATATTCGATACCAAAACCGAATAATTTCACCAAATTAAAATAGTGAAAAAAATGCCGGATACGCTTTGGATACATTTTGTTTTGAATTCGGTATTTGTACCTACTGCAATACAAATATTTGGCGAATCTCTAGTTATTACAAATAGAACAACAGGCGGTGGTCGGGGGCTACACCGAAATCAGAATTTCGGCAGAGCAGTTGGTGCAGCAATTTCAACGTTCAGAATCGTTAAGATGACCAGTTACGGCGGTTACACGCACTCAAATGCAATTCATGTTAAGGAAGTTTGAGCAGCGTGTGAACAAGTGATCGTATTGTAATGCAATGTCACGCTTATCTGTTATAATCCGGGCAGAGTGCGGCTCGCGGAGGGTGTCCCGAGCGCGCTATTGTCTGTCGCGACGACCGTACGTCTGTGGTCGTACCCATACCTTGGAACTTTAACAAATAACTCAATTCGTAACCATAAATAAACCTAGCAGTTCTATCGTTTGTCTACTCGTGACCATCAGCAACACTAGTGCTTTCTTTATAAAATCCAAATAAGAATTCTCAGAAATAAAACATTTCAAAAGTCAATATTCATACATGAAACGGGATGCATTAGTTAGGCCAGTCGTAATGAAATGAAGTATTGTGGTAGGCGGGTGGCAGTAACGCGGCGCGAGGCGTCCGGCGTCCCTCCCCACGGCATGCGGCACCGCACTAGCGCTCGATATCAACACAATGCACGAACCGCACCCAGGGGACCACACTGCTTACACACGCTCTTGCAACGTTTGCCTAGTTTGTAGTGTTACAAACAAACCATTTCAGTCGGCTCCCTTGAGGGGTAACATTGTGACATTTTATTGCAACTACGTTCTGTTGTAAACAAAATACACAGTTTAAGAAAAGTCAAGATTTACATATCGGTAGATACGTGTTCCTCTACCTGACGGTAGCGCGACAGATGTAGCACAAGGATTCATTATTTAACGGCGCGGCGCGAGGCGGCTCTTCTGGGGGACGTGGGAGCACGCCTGTACTAGGAACAGTTTTACCGTCAATCATCACTCATCGCCTTGAGCGACATTCGTTATGCGTATCTTAAGAGCCATTTGCCCAGGACAAATTCCTTCCGGCAAGAGTGTTAGAGGACACTACTGCCATCTCGGAGTGTGAATGCAATTTTGCTCGACTGGGATGTGAGTTTCTCAACATCCATCCATTTTACAAATGAAGATTCTAATATGAATCTATGCATGACTTCAGTTAATACTAGAAGCAATAGCAGATTGTATAGCTATCAGGGTTTTCACAACACCTGGTCGTGGTCACCTCGCTTACTCAAGCAGCTGCTGGCACAAGACACACGTGCTCCGGCCTGCGAGCGGCGCGTATCACATGCGCTCGTCACCACTCCGATCACTATCTCGTCCGTCTAGTCTACAGTCTTTACAGATTGTAACAAGCATCTTCTACATTTATTTCGATAAAGTTGCGATTTAAGTAGTCTAAGATTAAAATCTTAGCACAATCACAAACCTGTTCATGTTTCGTGCTGTCGAGGCAGATGTGACTTTACATACAGCCTTAAATCTCATGCCTCCTTAAAACCATACCACTTGACAATGGTTTCCTAACAGCCATATTTTTTATTTTTTACATGTTACGATTGTTTAGAATCGAGCAATTAATTTAGGGCACGAGACGGATCCCATACAAATGCGTACGCATTCTAAAACTCTGTCATAAATCACAAGACTCGACTTAAATTACATTTTACGTTCGTCTCATGTCAGCCGCTTCTCGCAGCCACGGTCGTGTATGCATGTGAAAGAGATGCTCAAAAATGGCCGCGTATAGTCAAAACCGTTTAGCTGGAATTCGTAGTGTTGTATGTGGTTAAATATAGGCGCGCGTTGGCGCCGGGCCAGCGCCTGGAATACCATACGTAGGGCGGTCTATTGAGATAGGTTATCTGTGGCGGCGCGCGCTAATTTGTAGCGCGGAATGCGGCGCACGGCGAGTTACCGCGCGCCGCCTCGCGCCTGCACTGCGCGCACCGGGCTCCGGCGCGGCTCTGCATCGCGCGGTACTGTGTGGGAGACGCAACAGGCGGGCCAGGCAGGCAGGGGGCGAGCTGTTACATACTGATAATATTCTCAATTAACCTCAATGTACTCTGTGATGAGCTACCAGTTTTTTAGTCCACCATGCATAGATACAGCATTATTAGAAATGCTAGTATTCATTACTGATGATAACAATGAAAGTCGAGTAGCAATCGTTGCAGAAAACCACTAGTTTCATGTACAAAGAATGACTCAATTGGGATCCTTTTAGCGTTGTTAATTAAAATATGTGAGTTTCATGTGGCGCAATCAATAGGTTAATTCAATTAGTAACACCGAGAGACCATGTAGTTGGCGCCGCGGAAGGTTCTAGCTGTCAACGTTATGAAGAGTTATACGCGGACGTCGTACGTCCTGCAATCTGCTCAACGCGATGCTATTAGTGCTGCTACATTTCCGTACAAATGATACGATATGCAGAAAACCTCGTTGTATCCCGTTATTGATCAACAATTTAGAGTCACTATAGTTCGTGCCTTCTAAGATGATATGGGTGACAGGTAATAGTTGACAATCGTAGTGAAGTTGCCCATCGAAAATGAATCGATTCTTTAAAAACACCGAATAAGTGCGTAAAGAAAACGAAATCGGATTTATCGATCTTAGATTTGTTTAATTCAATTGCCAAGAAAAGATTTGTGTAAATACATAATGATAGTCTTTTTGTGGTTTTTGGACATTGTAAGATGCGCAAAAAAACAATCACAACAAACAACGGGCTTCACAAAAACGAAAAACTTAACAAAACACTAACAAAATTCACAATCAACAAAAACTATAACCAAACCCAAACCGCATACAAGGCCTAACAAGGCAGATGCACTCGTTCTGACGTTTGACGATTGCAATTTGCAATACGAACATAAGATAGACGCTCCGATTCGATTTGATGTCGTTGCAACAGTGTCATCTCTATTGACAAAAGTTCTGTTCCATGCATCTGACATTTTTATGACATAATTTCATCTTTATTAAAATGAACATTCATTAAAATATATTACAGTTAATTACATAAATAATATTTGTTCCGTTATTAATTATGTAAAATTCATTTTTTTGACAGCAGAAAATAATTTATTTCGTTTGCTTCCTCTATTGTTTACTTGTAAGAAATTTGCGTAGCAAGGAATATGAGACCACCCATATCATCTTATAACACACGAACTATAACTCACTATAGTAGTGGAAATTCTGTAAATAATTTCAAGTCACTACTCGCTAATGATAATACCTGGTTTACATTAAGAAGAGCGTCCGAGTGAATCGGGTGTCCAATCCGATCGAAAAATTTGAGTGATGCAATACATTGCCGAATCTCTTGCAATACATCGGCTAGTGGGTTTCGTCACGGCGACGAACTGTGTCAGCACATGCCTGCGACCGCGCCGCGCCATCGGTGACATAACCCGCACTTGCTGAGGTGCGCGCTTGCTTACATGCCGATGCTGTTCGCGATATGGACTTACTGCGGAGAGGTTTTCCTTGTTATAAGGTCCTCTTAGATAGTACGAAAGGTAGGTGACGGGAGGACTGCCGCCACTTATCCCCGAGCAGGCGGATTGCCACCGACTCTTGCAGTAGAGCGTTACACAGTGATTATCATGAAAATGTTTAAAAGGATCCGATAGATTGTTTTTTTCGTAATACACCACTAATACCATCTTACGAATACGTCGTAATGAAGCGTTCGCAAGTAGAACCTATCAAGTCTTGACTTCAGCTCCACAAAATAGAGATTGTCTAAATAACGTATGCAATTGCAAATACTATGTACTTACGCTTATGGCGAAGAAAGTTGATGTACAAAAAAAGTATTCCCCCTACGTACGTTGCATAATGTATTCCAGAAGCTTTACTTGCGAGCAGCGCGCGTCACCATTTCATCATTCTATTTTTTGCAAAAAGAATGTAAAACAGATGTATTGATTTTAAACTTAGTTCACAGCGTCCGCTATGGCTGTGTTGATAAGCCCGGTCTTAAACAACCTCTATAGGATTGACCTCCGGCGCAAAAACACGCAACTAATTATCTATATCTATCTATGGTATTGGAGGTTTTCTGAAAATTGAAAAAGGACAATTGTTGCTTACTTTTTTATAAAATATAAGAAATATTATAGAAGCAGTGTATACATATTTAGCTCTAGAGACCATGAAAATAAATGGGTTCCAGGGTCTACAGGTGAGTCAAGGCAGTGGTCCCCGGCGGACCTAAGTGATGTGTCGACACTCGACGGCGCGCGTCATTTGTCACGCGCAAGCGCGAGCCACTGATCGTCGCGGCAATCAAATTGCGTTCCAGCGATCCTCTCAGACGCAACAGTGTAACAAAAGCGACAGCAATCGTCTTGAGGCCGACAACAGGCAGGAAACTATTTCTATCGCGACGGTACAAAACAAGCTAGTTTACTGTATGTCAAAGGATAAACAAAAAGAGTTTTATGTAAATGTACACGAATTTCCTCAACGAAAGCGTACGACAACAGCGAGGCCGTAGTGAATCGGTGCCTTTTGGTGGAGCCTTGATGAGTGTAATGGCGGAGCTCGACGCTCCTAATTCCGGGAACGAGGCAGGCGGCGGCGAACCCACGCTATTATCGTTTCATTGTTACCGCACATGTGCGCCCTAGTTATAAGTTACCCACTATGATTAGCTTCTAATCAATACCCAAATAATTGAATTATCGTGAGAAACGAGTTACTGACTGACAGCGGTCCCTAATAATTACAATGGTCACTCCTAAACTGAATTCTCAAAGTTAAAAGAAGTTCCGCAAGTGAATTTGTGTGCACAACAAAACAAACGCAGCTAAGATAAGAGCGGCACGCGCCAGCCTGCCAGAGTGCCAGCTCACAGCTGATTTACGAGAAAGGTGTCAAGAACAACAGTGACGGGTCGGGACAGGGCGGCTCGCTGATAAGATAACACAAGGCAACTGATGCCACTCATAATAATGATTACTTCCATCAAGTTCGATATTCGAATAAGTAATTAATGATTGACATAAAGATTGTATGTAAACGGCAGAAGATTCGCTATGCTGAATCGAATATACTCATGTTCTGTTAGTTCCATAAACGAGTAGTAGCGTGCTGTGGAGTTTGTTTTCCTTCCTCTCTGTAAGAGCACTTTGGGAGCTGAAGGGCCGGTGATATGAGGTGCTGTCTACAATTTTGTAGTGTGTTGAGAACTTTGACCACCGGCAGCAACTTCAGTCAGAGTCGCCGGGCGGCGGGAGCTCGCGGCGGGCGGCCCCGCCACCGCAGGATGGCACTCATTTATGTCCACATGTGACCTCGCTCCCACACACGTAATCATCATGTGCGACGATTATACGTGTCTCCATGTAAAAGGGAAACCTACCATTCAGTTCCTTCTATTTTGTATGGAGTATAATAGGTAAACACAGGGCTCGTGACTGGGACTGTGAGCAGCACTATGTTTAGCCACTGCCTTGGGGGGTGCGGGGAGTCCGGAAGTCTCCAACGACTTGTTTAAACAATCAACTATTTGTAGGGCACTGAACATTTAGTATCGTTCCCAAACGCCATAACAATTGTTACTGGCCGACGCGGAAGTTTCCAATATTCTCAGTAACCAGGACCGCACGCACTCCCAATTACTCATAGTGTAATGTTCTAAAGCCAACTTAAAGCAATAAAAAAGACAAGCTCGTTTCTCACGCAGCTCAAACTGCCTCAATGGCTCTGCGGCGCGTTCGGTTATTTCCTGGCGAGGAAATGGCATTGCTTCAATATGCAATCAAGCGGCTGTTGGTCGTTATTACAGTGGTTCGTCATCACCGTGGTCACCACTACCGGGAACACTAATGGTCGACTATTACTGCTCTCTCGTTAACTATTGTACTACAAAAACTCATCACAGGCTACAGATAATTCTTTTATTATTACTAAAACTTAACAACTGTTTATACAACTATACAATCTATAATATTTTCTAAGTGGGCACAACGCGACGGCACGCGAAGCTCTGTTCACAAAAACTTCAAGTTGAAATAAACCATTAATTAAAGTACGATTGAATCGTAAAATATTCATATCAATATCAGCGATTACGTAAATCGACGCAATATCTCTTATCGGAGTTTTGATTACAGCTTGTTCTACTGCCACACAATATGCATAATATTCATTGTTGGCCTAACTAGAACCGTTGATTACATTTTTAGGAATACTTCAGTCAACCACAATTTTCGGTAATTTTTATTAGCAATTTAAAATCTATGTTAAAAATCTAAAGGGTATGCATGCATTGCTTGTCATAATTAATATTTGCTACTGTAGACGACTTTCACAAAAATAAGGCAACATTGTAATCTACTGTAAATGGATCCCCTGATAATGGACGATGATGTCATATGTCGGAATCCACCTAGCACATGTAGAGTGTACACATATTCCTACCGCCACATGCCGTAATAGACCAAGTTGTGTTGGCCGACGAACAGATTTATGTATGTTTAAAGCTATTCTAAGTGTAAGCTCACTTCCGAGATAACAAAAACCAATCGCTAAATTGTATTAAAATGAGGTCCTTACGCAGAAAACTAAAAGTAATTACAAATAGCAGAGTGGCTGCCAGGCCCGAGTCGCTCTCTCCTCGTATTGTGTGGGGATGATGAAGACAACACCATCAATAACGCGCACACTGCCGCACTTGACAACGAATCATTACTACACGGAGCTTTCTAAAGCCGTCATTGTCACGATCCATCGCTAGCTGGCAGTGCTTATGCAACTGCTGAAGCATTCAGAGAACAAGCGATGGACAACTAAAAGTAGAAAGTTAAATAATACAAGCACGTGTAAGATGCAATCTTGGTTGTAAACTTACATCAGCGTTGCCTTTCTCTGCACTTGTTTTATTAATGATAACTTGTGTTTAGTTCCTCTGTACAAGTAAGTTCGCGCGTCAATATTACAGTATGTCTCGTCACAGCTGTCAGCAATTATAATTGAAAACTTTCCCAAATTTTGCATTGCTCGTTTGGCCGTTTGAGTGACGGCTCTTGTAGTGACCATTACCAGCCGTAATGGGTGCTAGCAGACAAAAACAAAGCAACATGTGTCCGCGGTCGCCCAACAAAGTGCCGAGCACATAGCATTACATAAAGACTGTCGGTAATGGTCACGATTCGTCCCGAGCTCATGTTATGGCTAATACAAGGAGAGTTCTCACGGCGAGGCTGTGAGCTCTGAGCGCTTGCGCCTCACCTCACATTCATCAGATATCGGATAATTACGCGATAGACAAAAAAAAAAGTTTTATAAGTATACTTTAAAGTTCAATCTTGAATTGATGTTTTGAATTCTAAAGAAGTGATAACCTAACACCAGCTTTAATTTCGGAAAAGGCGGGATGATTGACTTGCCTTTATTCGTCAATAGCAAACAAAGAAAATTATGTTTTAGTTTTATGTGTTGATAACGAAAATAGCTAAAGAACAACATATTTTCATGAAAATACATTATTTTGACAACGACTCTAGATTAATTGTTGTAAGACAGTTAAGTGTTAAAGGCTATGCCTATAAAGAATATGCATTTACTATCCGTAAATAAAATCCATGTCTACAAGTTAAACATTTCTTTTTGCTGCAGTTTTTCACCCTCTATACATCCTACTGACCCAGTTAAACTTGTATAAAAAACGCGTTTTCATATATTTCTTAGCTTTCACGTTCAGTCCACGAAAACCAACGATGAAGTTTAGGACTTGTAAGTATTGTTTATAGTGACAATAAACATGCACTGGCAGTACCCAATACCGTCGAGTGTACCTGTCCCGGCAACATTGCGTGGTATGTCACCGCCGTGTCTTGTCTTACCTGGAAACAAACAAACGACATTTTTAGACGCAGCACTTTGTTATAAAGCTTATAATGTTTTCTAAGTTCAAAGTATAAAAATACCATTCAAAAGCGAGGCCGACTTACAAAATACTGTTGGTTTTGTTAAATTTGTATCAAAATAATATTACTTGTATACTATAGTGTCATTAGTACTGAAATGAAACGTTAAATATATTTTTAATCTGTGCCGAGCACTCTGTAGTTTTATTAGGTTATGGGCCCAGAAGACTTGGACATATAAATAGCAAAGACATGAATGACATGAGAGAGGGTGCTGTTGATGGCTTAGAATTTGACAAAAAAGCTGAGATCAGCAAGTTCAATTGCACAGTATGCTGCGAAGCCAAACAAACCAGACTGCCATTTCCACATAGCAGTAATAGAAGTATGCATGTCCTCGATTTGATTCATGCAGATGTGTGTGGGCCGATGGAAACCAAATCACTCGGCTCATCCAGATATTTCTTGCTATTTGTGGATGATTATAGTAGAATGTCATTTGTCTATTTTTTGCAGAATAAAAGTGGAGTCCACTCCTGTTTTAAAGAATTCAAGATTATGGTTGAAAATCAGATGAATTGCAGTATAAAAGTTCTAAGGACAGACAATGGCACAGAATTTTGCTCAAATGAAATGAAGAACTATTTAAAACAACATGGCATAATACATCAGCGCACCAACCCATATACCCCAGAACAAAATGGGATGTGTGAAAGATTTAACCGCACTATTGTGGAGAGAGCCAGATGCTTACTTTATGATGCCAAGTTTGAGAAGAAGTTTTGGGCAGAAGCAGTTCACACAGCTGTGTACTTAAAAAATAGAACAGTTGCTTCTGGGTTGAATCAAAAAACTCCCTATGAACTTTGGACTGGCTGCAAGCCAAATGTCAGTCATCTAAGGTTGTTTGGAAGCACAGTTATGGCTCACATCCCTAAACAAAAAAGGCTGAAATGGGATAAAAAAGGCAGAAAAGCATTACTTAGTTGGGTATGCTGATAATATAAAGGGGTACAGGCTGTACAATCCCAGTACCAAAAAGGTGATAACATGCAGGGATGTCACTGTCATGGAGCAGGATAATTCAGAAATAGTGCAAGCAACAATAATTGAAAGCAATGTGTCCTCATCAGACAGTTTTGGTCAGAATAAAGATCCTGATGGCTCAGACTCTGAAGTGTCAACTGGTACAGTGAAAAGTAACAATAATGACAGTACTTACATAGAAGAATCTCACTCACACAGTAGTTCAGATGAATTTTTTGACAGTATACCAACAAAGGAGTTAAAGGATTTAATTGAGTGTGATAAACCAGATAAAGCTGTTAGAAAAAGGAAAAAACCTGACAGATATGGTTATAGTAGTATGTGTGTTGAAACAGGATTAAATTTATGTGCAGACCAGCTGATAACATATGAAGAGGCTGTAAATGGACCAGAATCAGAGGAATGGTGTAAAGCTATGCAGGAGGAACTAAAATCATTCGAAGATAATGAAGCTTGGGATGTGGTGAACAGGCCAGAGCAAGCTACAGTGGTTGAATGTAAGTGGGTGTTTAAGAAAAAAGTAGATTGCGATAATAATGTGAGATATCGTGCTCGTTTAGTCGCCAAAGGATTCTCCCAAAAGGCAGGAATAGACTATACAGAAACATTTTCCCCAGTTGTCCGTCATTCAACATTAAGATTGTTGTTTGCATTAAGTGTCAAATATAACTTAGATATTACTCATTTCGATGTAACCACAGCATTTTTAAATGGATATTTAAAAGAAAATGTATACATGAGCTTACCTCAGAACCTTGAATGTAGTAATAAAGAAAACAAAGTGTTAAAGTTGAAACGTGCTATCTATGGGCTAAAACAGTCTGCTAGGGCATGGTATAAACGCGTAGAAGATTGTCTACATGATTTAGATTATAAAAAATCAGAATATGAACCCTGTTTATTCATGAAACTTAATAATAATGCTAGGATATATGTGGCTTTGTTTGTAGATGACTTCTTTGTTTTTTCTGATAGTCAAAAGGAAACTGAATCTCTTAAAAAACAATTACAAAGTAAATTTAAGTTGAAAGACTTGGGAAAGATAAGACAATGTTTAGGTATGAGGGTTAGAAGGGAAAACAATGAAATTTTTGTAGACCAGGAACAATTTGTTGATCATTTGTTGAATAAGTTTAATATGAGAAATTGTAATCCAGCCAGTACACCGATGGAAGTAAATTTGAAGCTTGGAAAGGGTGATAATAATTGTTCTAAACAATACCCCTACCAGCAGTTAATAGGAAGTTTGCTCTATTTGTCCATGTTAACCCGACCTGATATATTTTTTGCTGTTTGTTACCTTAGCCAGTTTAATAACAATCATAGTGAAACTCATTGGAAGCATGTAAAAGCGTATTTTAAAGTATTTGCAAAAAACTAAACATTTTGGTTTGAAATATGTAAAAGATGATTTAGATCTGATAGGTTATGCAATGCAGATTGGGCATCAGATTGTGTTGACCGCAAATCCTATACAGGTTTCATGTTTAAAATGTCTGGTAGTGTAGTTTCATTTGAATGCAAAAAGCAGTCAACAATAGCGCTGTCAAGCACAGAAGCTGAGTATATGGCCATATGTGAAGCAAGTAAGGAAGCCATATACTTAAGAACTTGTTATTTGAGTTGAAATGTAGAAATGATTTGCCTGTATTGTTATATAATGACAACCAGGGTGCGCAATTGTTAACTAAACAATCTGTATTCCATAAAAGAAGCAAACATATAGATATTAGATTTCATTTTGTCAGAACAGCAGTTGAAAATAATTGTATTAAAATAGAGTACTTAAATACCAATTCTATGCCTGCAGATATATTTACAAAAAGTTTGAGTTGTCAAAAGCATAATAATTTTGTTTGGACAGTTAGGTATAACTTCCATGTAAATTTGTTTCATTTATGTTTATTTTTTGTATTTTTTCAATATCCGTGTTCAATTATTTTGATATGGGAGCATGTTAAATTTGTATCAAAATAATATTTACTTGTATACTATAGTGTCATTAGTACTGAAATGAAAACGTTAAA
>NW_020799575.1:0-36239 GCF_003590095.1 Trichoplusia ni
CCCAGTAATTACGCGCACAGCCGGCAGATGGCGGGAGTTTTAATTTTTCGATTTCGGACCAGCCTGTATAATGCATGAGGCTTTTATCGCCGCCGCGGCTCCTTCGGGGATTCGTGGGTTAGCGGGCAAGCGATGAGCGGCAGCGAGTCTCTGTTGTATGGAGTGGAAAAGCGTATCAAAGTAGTATAAAAAAATTAAAATATGTTGCCTTTCGTATCATTAAATTTCAGTGAATATGCTAAGAGATATCACTTTTTGACACAACTCAGAAATGGGAGAAAATTATAAGACACTAAATAAACGTTTAGCAAACATCCTTAACCTTTTGGAATAAGGCCGCTATTTCTTGCAGAGAGTCTACCTAATATTATTGTGAAGGAGAGGTGAAACCCTATCCCAATGTATTGCACTGTCAAGCTTCCACAAAATTACTTTAATAAGTGTAGTGTAATAATGGTAGACCCTCAGGTCATCTATTCATTCTTCACTCTACGTATAAGAGTCTTGATATAATTCGTAACACTCAAGCAATGAGTGTTATCTTCCAAAACCAATCTATTGAAGCCAAAAACCAAATTACTAATTGAAAAACCGTCAACTTCTACACCGCACTCATTCATGCGACGCAGAAGATTCACAAATATTCGAATCACACGTGAAACGAAGAAAGAATCATCAAAATCGATTCATAAATGAAGATTGGTGAGAACAAAAATAGAAAAAGGCATAAAGGTATACGGTCTCATGAATAACCTCCTTTATGAGTTCAGGTACAAAAACCCAGACCGCAACGACACTTAGTAACTACAACCTTCATGGTTCTCACAAAAGCTTGTTATATTCGAAGATCGAATCCGTATCAAGGTACGCACAACAGCCATCATCGTGATGAAGTGCATACCACAACTATTTGCTCTGTCATACGTGTTCCGTAGATTGTTTTCGCCAAGTTTTTATACACTCACTTTCTTGTTTGTATTTTTAGTTTTTATTCGTTAATTTGTCGTTCCGGTTTGATTTTTGTAACTCAATCTCGAGACTGATTTTGATTTTTGTAACTCCCAGACTGAAATTTTTAGGGTAGCTTCAAACCCGATGACAATTCAATTTACAGCTATAAAAATAATAATTAAAATGTGTTTAGATTTCTTTAATCTAGTACTTTCTTAGGTTTTTGCGAATATTAGACATTGAAATGGTATCATGGTCACGGGCAGACAGTCTGCCAGTGACCATGATTTTATTTATTTATTTATTTATCAGAAAAGAAACATACGGCTTAAATAATTACATAAGATATAGCAGACAATAAATTATTCATTAGCCAAAACAGTTTCCTACAGTAATTTACACACAGAACAATACGAAGACTATTTAGAACAAAAATCTACAATAAAAAATTAAGGCAATACTGCTATGCACAAAATGCCGAGAAGTACTACATATATATATTATTCTAATTAGCTGAAATTTAAAAAAAAAATGTTACTTTTTTAAGACAAAAAAAAAGAAGGTACTGTTATTATACATTACAAACTTTCTTGATGCTCGAAATAAAGCCATGTAGTTTACAATTGAAGATATCAATATCATGGTAACGATTATTATGTATGTTGCAAGCTCTCACTAAGAATCTGTTTTTAGAATAATTTGTTTTGCAAGTAGGAACCGAAAATACAATGATACTTGCAAAGGTGTCGAAACGTCGGGAATAAAATCTAAAATTAAACCGCGATAAAAGCCGTAAAAATAGTTTTATTTCAATTTCTTTAATCTATTAATTTTAAATTGTAACCGCCGGCCGCTCGTGTCGTGTCCCACGCGCGCGCCACGTACCCTTTTTAGGGTACCACAGATAGGCACGGAAGCACGCCGGACTGCGCCGTGCCATACTTAGCCAAACATTAACTATTCTATAGCGAATTAGAGCGGTAATGAATCGCGATCTTTATTACTGTTTTGTTCAAAATTGTGTACGGACTCTCTGTTAGTTGTTTTGTTTTTAATTGCATTTTGTGGCAATGAAACTGCTCGTTAGCCAATGTTGCCTAGTTGGTAGGTAATGTAATTAATAAGAAGCGTTGTAGGCTCGTTTACTTTCGTTTTTTGTTCCACAGTTTTAGTTTTGCTTTTATATTTTTGTAGTAGTTTCGTTGCTAGATGTTGGTTGTATTTTGATGGTGAATCTAGTGTTTAAGGACTTGCGTCTCGGCTTTGTAGCCATAGAAATCTTTTTCTTTCCACGACTTATCCAAGTTTATTTGATTTGATATGTTATGTTAAATAGTGATATAGAAAGCGTATCATTTAATGTAGTTAAGGTATGCATAAAAAAATTGTATTGCCACCTATTTTGAGCCTTCTTAAATAATTCCTAAACTTTTTGAGATGAAAATTGGCACAGCATGAGTACCTTTAAAAAAATCAGAAGAAGAAGAGTTATAAGGGCTAGTCAGCCCTTATAACTAAACGTTTTAGTCGATCGTCTTAAATATGGGATATTGTCATAATTCGTCGTAAACGAAAACACTTTTTAAAGATACCGGGTAAATGTACACAACCAAATATTATTTTACAAAATTCGCAATTTCGATACGATTTTGCGACACAACAAACAGCAATATATTTTTATTAGTAGTTACAGTTGAACACTGCTTCGCAGGCCTTAACTGGCGTAAATATCACTTTTTACTACAGAGATTCTTTATTAAATCGAGGTGGTTTATCAACATAGCAAAATAAAACTAGCAGCAAATTAATGCCCTTAGTCTGCCGAGCATAGGACTTTTTCCATACGAAAATGACTGAATTTTAGTTTGCCGTCTAAATTTCCCCAGAATATATTCCTCCTACAATTTTATTTTTGTTAAAAGTTGAATTTTATATTAATAATAAAAGTGTAGGTAAACAATATAATGAAATATAATTACATACATAAGTGTAAAAGTTGTAATAGGCTGTGTTTGAGATGAACAAGACAGTGGGACGGGCGCAGCTCCGGCGGATGTGGCGTGCGCCGCCCCCGCAGCGGAAGCGCCCGAGCCCTTCCGACTAACGCAAAGCCAGTAGCGACAGGCTGTAACGCCAGTATTCTATTTAATGTAGGTATTTTTAAATTTAAAATATTCTAAAATAAAATATTCTACTAAATAAGTGCCATTTAGGAGGCTTTGAACACCAGCCGACGAATACGGGCTGATGATGATGAACTGAATGTCGTAGTATTTGAGTGTGTTTGTTACCTCGACAGTTTAGACTTGAATTGTTGTTAGAATGGGAGTAGCTTCCACCTTGGACCAACATATGGGCCACTTTTACCCGACTTCGTAGAAGGTAAGTAGTAGGTAATGTTCCTAGCCGACACACAGGTGGAAAACCTGCAAGCAACAGCTAGTATATAAGACTTTCATTATCCAGAAAATTCTGTGTCAAGGTTGTTCAGGTGGTCTTAGACGAGACCGACGGAGAGGTTTCAAAGTTTGTTAATCCAATGTTAACAAGCACAATGCGTTTTGTTTATGTAAAAAAAGGATTATGACTAAAAAACCATTTTCGGACTTTATAAGGAACTCTTGAATGACTATAATAAGGGTATTTACAATACCTAATACAGTTTAATTACTTATTTGTGTTATAGCGGCAACAGAAACACACCACCTGTAAAAATGTCAAGTGTCCAGCCACTATACAGCCTAGTGACATAAAACAGACTGACTGTCATGAAATAGTAGCTTTTTAAAATTTCGATTCTCATGTGGAACTGTTGTATCACAGTCTTTGTCACAAGTTGTCGCACTTATAAAATTCTCAAAAAACAACATTAAACAAAAATAAATTAATAACAATAATATTACCCGCTGGTTTCGCTGACGGTACACCACGGGCGCACGCTCGTGCGGACTGGGGAAAATATGTTATTCGCGTATTCCAATTAAAATCATAATTAACTCCGTATAAAGCAAGCGCTAATCCCAATTATATCTAGCTTGTTTTGCCTCCACCTGGAACATTGCAACACATTGTTTTACAACCTAAAAACGTTACGTCATCGTACCTGCCCTTAGCCAAGCGACCTTAAAAAAAAAGCGAAGCCGGTGAAATTCTGGATTCCATCTTATGTACCTAATCAGCCAATATATACCACTTCAAACTCAAACTCAAATATTTTTTCCTTAATGTTTCAGCGTAAAGATTATCTATATTTAACACCATATTTAAGCGATAGCTATCCCGCACTTTTGATAAATCAAAGTAGTATTTTACGTCAATAGAAAACATTCATGCAAGGAGATAAGAGATCTACGATGGTCACGTGACTTATCGAAAGGAAATGTCATTTTATTAGGGTTCCGTACCTCAAAAGGAAAAAACGGAACCCTTATAGGATCACTTTGTTGTCCGTCTGTCCGTCCGTCTGTCCGTCCGTCCGTCCGTCCGTCTGTCAAGACCCTTTTTCTCGGGAACGCGTGGAGGTATGAAGCTGAAATTTATATCAATTACTCAGGTCTACTGTCCCTTGAAGCTGTGAAAAAATCAAACTTCTAAGGCAACGCAATCAAAAGATACAGCCGTTTATGCCGCAAATTTTCGACACTTGCAAGGGAATCAAAACCTACAGGGTGCTTCCCGTGAACTCAGAATCTTGAAATTTGGTACGAAGCAACGTCTTATACCATAGATAAAGGAAAAATTACAAAAACCATAAATTTTTAGTTACATCACATAATTTTTTTTTTTTTTAATAATTTTAAACTTACTACCTATTTCCTCATAAACGCGTAGAGGTATTAAATTGAAATTCATACCAAATACTCAGGTCTATAATACCTTTAAGCTGTAACAAAATCAAACTTCTATGTCAACGCAATCAAAAGAAACAGCAATTTAAGCTGCATATTTTGAAACTCGCAAGTACTCGCAAGGGAATCAAAACCTAAAGGGTACTTCCAGTCGACCTAGAATCTTGAAATTTGGCACGAAGCAACGTTTTATAGCACACATAAAGGAAAAATTCCAAAAACCTTAAATTTTTAGTTACATCACATAATAATTTTTTTTTAATAATTTTAAACTTACTACCTATTTCCTCATAAACGCGTAGAGGTATTAAATTGAAATTCATACCAAATACTCAGGTCTATAATACCTTTAAGCTGTAACAAAATCAAACTTCTATGTCAACGCAATCAAAAGAAACAGCAATTTAAGCTGCATATTTTGAAACTCGCAAGTACTCGCAAGGGAATCAAAACCTAAAGGGTACTTCCAGTCGACCTAGAATCTTGAAATTTGGCATGAAGCAACGTTTTACAATCGAGTCATATATATTTATATGACTCGATTGTCGTAATGAACGAACTTTGTAAACCTTGCAGGTTTGTACGGAACCCTCGGTGCGCGAGTCCGACTCGCACTTGGCCGGTTTCTTTTTTTTGAAAATTTAAGTGCTATTTATTGCAGTTTAAGATTCTTGGTTACAGTGGCCGGCCTTAAAATATATAACCTTATTAGCGTATTATACGCGTAACATAAGAAATACAAAATCAATAAAAAAAAACTCTTGATATATAGCAGTTGATGAGATGCACTCTGGTTTCATACTTTTAGTTTATTTTCATTCAATTATCTGCAATACATCAAAACAGGCTCAACTACGATAACTAATATCGTTTAATTATTGTTTGATAACCAAACTATACCAGTAATATACTTTCCATCGAATTTTCTTCCAAATTTATACACCATCTTATGAAAACCGACTTTAGATATAGACTTGTAATACAAGAAGACACCTAAAAAACATTTCATTTCTTTACCTTTAATTTCGATCCGAATAGTCAGAACTTTGTTAAAAACATTCGAATCTACGATAAACATAACATAACAAAGCTTCACAAGGGTGAAAATAACACATTCAAGTTTATTTGTAATACGCAATAGACATTTCTCGCAAGGAAATATTCCCAGTCTCCCCTTTTCTACCTACAAGTTGGGTTTTTTTGTTGTTTCTAAATACGTTGGGGTAACAACAAATGGAACACTTGTTTCTAATGCCCACCGTTAGAGTCACAAACCGGAACGATTCCAACCGCGATTCGGATCCGGCACGTGCCCGTAACGACGCCACAATTGTAGTACAAAATTGTTTTAAATGATTGTATTAATTTTTTAGGGGCGACTTTTCCGGTTACTATTTTTTGTTTGGTAAATTTTCCGTTATTTTAAATATACAGGTAGCTGCAAATGTAATGTGGAGTTTCAGTTTTGTAATTCGAACAGATACTAACAGATAATTTCAATTTGGTATTCTGTTTGTGGCATATTGATGGGTTTTGCGGTTTCCATGGTATTCAAAATAAGGGCGTAAACACATGAAAACTGTCGTACACACCATTGCCATTTAACCTCATAATATTTAAACCTGGGATATACTTACTGGATTTCAATAGAATTATTATAAAAAAATAGTAATTTTTTTATTTGTATACAATTAATTAAAAAATATTTAACCTTCTTAATCATCTAATGCCATACAACGTGGCAATGCAGCCAGCCTTCTGGGCACGTTTCCCGACTTTGGCAGGGATGAGGATATCTTTTTTGACGCTTTGTAAATAATGCATATTTTTCTTTTTATATTATATAGCTTTCAAAATGTAAATATTAGTTTAGTTTAGTTCCTAGATACTACTAATTTTAGATGATTAAGAAGGTTAAATATTTTTTTAAATAGTAAATTAAATATAAGGTAAGAAAATCTTGGTTCAGTATGTCTTAATACTCGGTAAATGTTATGTAACGCTACAATAAATAAAAATTATATTGCAACTTATGACAAAACAATTCCTTTTGTCTTCCTTCGAAAGTATTCGTTTCATAACAACAGACACATCCAGGTAGTTGCAAACCACGAAACGAAAATCCTAGAATGACGTCACTCTTCATCGAGAGCAAAGCTCTATCAGTTAGTCTAAAATGGCGGACCCTGCGAACTCATCTTTCAAAGGATTAAACACTTTAACACAAAACCATGAATCTCATTTAAAGTTCTCACCCTAATCACAATAGAACAAGGACGTCAACTAAATAATTTTAATTCGATCCACCCTCAACTATCGGGGGTGTCCAAATACACATTTGTTTATTATTTTTTAAGTTCAAACGAGCATGTCTCTATTTGCTTGATTGCCGGTCACGTGGCTGTGAGGGAAGGGACCTTTTACTACACAACCGGGACACACAGACCAGGGTCTATGGGATTATACGCCAATTTCACGCGTAATGCATGCCTCGAGATGGATAGCTTTGGTGGAATTTCTTAGGGAATTTGAAGGTGGAGAAGTTCTAGCTTCAGTAGCCTTCAAGCGTCAGCCTTTTCAAATGCTGCTTGTTTAACCAAGGAAATTTTAATTAAACCAAGAATATTTACATGTTTTCATTTTCTGATCAAACTCTACGATCTGACGAGCCAAAAATTTCCCGCTGCTCTCTAGGTTCATTTCGAATCTTAGACAAATTGACGTTCGAAAACCTGTCAAAGAACTATGCAAATACGCGTCTCGAGTGAAGGTAAAACTAGTATAGGCCGGCCCTCGCACACACATGAAATAAAACTGAATAGTGTCAGCGGCGTCCCAGGAGGCGCGCGTGATGTGGCACGCGTCGAGCCGGTACCAAATAGATTAGATTATGCATTTTGAACGGACGTACGATATCGGTTTTCTATATACGACCTTTTTATTTAACCCTACATTCAAGTTTTAGTGTTGCTCGACCCTCGATGTGATGTGAAAGATTATGTTTGAAATTTCATGTTTTGATATGTGTTACGGACGTTACGGTAAGCCCGGCTCGCGAGACGCGCCTGACAGCCTGATGTGCCTCCGGGTTCAGAATTGTTTTACTGTAGTTTGTATGTTGATGTTAGTTTAAGTTCTACGTAATAAATTTAAGATTTATCGTTAATTTGAGAAGCATTACTAACTCTTAATGAGCTTGTCCCGATTAATCACTAATTCTGTTTCTATGAAAATTGAAATGAAAAAACAGTAAAATGCTACCTGTATCTATTGTCGAATGATTTTTTGGCGTTCGACACCTTCATCTAGACACATGTCATTCTTGCATAAAACCCGAAAATGACCTATTTTACGGACGGTAAATAAAATTAAACAATGGACTCAAGACATAAACAAGCAACATGGCGACATCTACCTTGATAATACTCAGAATCATACCTCGGTACAAAAGCAAATTCGTTCGGTTTTCATTTATCACGAGCTGACAAACTTTGCCACGGGTACTAGTGTTGTGCCTAACTGTCAAACCGCTATCACCAATTAGTGAGGTGACATTAATTGTGATGTAAACTTCGGGAGTAGAGGGGGAAACTCCAAGGCACGCGTAAGCCACGCGTCCAAATTTAGGGCTTTTACCCCACTCAACTCAACCAGTTTATTTCGGACTCCCTCACCTCCCTTCACTGATAAAAAAATGGGTGGCAGAGACGGAAATTTTCGAACGTCAGCGATCAAGTTACGCTGGTACATGATACTCGAACTTTAATGTAAGAGCACTTATCTGTTATTTCTTTATTGTTGTAATTTTCGGGGGCAGTTGAGTGCTTGAGACTGCATACATTTTGGCGTTAAACAAATTTCCGTTGATAGCCAACCTTGATGGGCGCGTTAAAATATATTATAGCGCGTAAATGGTTTAGGAAAATAGCGGAATATCTCCGCATTAAGTTTTCTATTATTATTAAGTTCGTAAAGTATGAAATAATGGATGTTATCGTGTGTTACACCGCGTCGTTACACTTTCGCTGGACTGTTTGTGCGTCGGTTACATTGTTGCGTTCCAAATCAAGGGTTGTCACAATTACTCGTGTCCCGTACTTTGAGTATTATTTGTTATCTATACACTAGTGTTGCATGTTGGTGATAACAGGGAACACAAAAATTTTGTGAAACAATTTCAAACCCGATTAAAACGGACCGTTTCTTTGCTGTTTGAGAGCTTCCACTTGCAAAACCCATCGTATTTTTTACAGGACGAGTTGAAAATTGAATGCGTGAGTGTAGTACATTATGTCGCAGATAATAAATTATTAAAAAACTCGTTATTGTTGTGACAAAGGGAATAATGTGCAGGACGACAATCAGTGCTGGAAAAAATGGGAATCCAAGTCTGAAACTCAATGAGGACCCAGTATACGCATACTACGTTATTAAGTCATTAAAGTGACGATAATTTGATATCCGCAGGCAATTCTTCAAATACAGTACAGAAATAGCTTTGAATACCGATTACAAAATCCTGGACTCAATTATTAAGTACAGATTACCGGGAAATAATCAATTGTAATTGAAACCAGAATTAGTAGTTATTTAACCTGTACGATCAAATGCCATAGTTACAAAAGAGGCGCTCATTAAAATTCTAAAACGTTGCACAAAAGAGAATACACTACGAAGCTCCGAATTGTTATCCTTAGGGTTTAATTATGCCTTTGTGGATGAAAAAAGAATGTTTTATAGTCCCTTGAGAAATACAGAAAGTACAGCTTATGACTAGAGCCTTAGGTAGCAGTACCAGTGCGGGCGGGTTCACAGCCGGCTGCTCGGACGACGCGGTTGTGGAGAACCTTCTGCGTTTTGAAAGGAAATGTATTCATTTTTGAATTATTCAATTTTTTTTAATGTTTTGTTTCTGATTATAGAAATTATATTGTACCCAGAGACTTTTCAATAATACAGGGTTTAGTAACATATTTCAATTCATATATACCTATATACTTCTCGTAATTATTAGTATCCAACGGTTGAGATTTAAAGCATATTATTTCCGAGTCAAAACTAGTCTATGCTTTTTATTAAGTCGTTAATGTATATTTCCTACTTAATAGAGAAAGTTGCATCTGCCTTCAATATTTTGAGAAGAAATTACAATCCGAAACATCTTAATAAAAAATTTCATAGCTCAATACATTTGAACAAATAATTTCTATAAGCTTATTACTGAAATGTCGTCAAAACCGCATTTCACTGCAAAATATAACAAAACAATCCAAATTCCATTATAATAGCGAGCCTCAAACCACGAGAACCTACGTAGGCACGTAAAATAAAATAAAACTTCATAGAATTTTAAAGCAAGTCTAAATTTTCTGGAACGCTGTCATAAAGAAGCGAATACCGTCCGAAAAAGTTGTGGAAACAAAAGCGAGTGGAAAGTGTGTTGCAATATGTGTCCAATCTGGGCCATAAACTGGGTCCGGCGGCAACGGCCTGTGATTCCTTCTTGATATTTTATTTAGAAGATTAAGACTCCTTCTGAAGGTCGTTAGGATCCCTCCATTATGTCATTTTATGATCCCATTCCTAACGGCAGTGTTGACGCATCTTTGTACATTTTTGCCCAGCAAATTAAGAATTAAAGTTTCGCTTGTAAATTGCAATGATGTGCGATCTTCGTACTTGCGTAGGGGAGTCCTGGTAACTTGCATGTTTATGTGCCGAAACTGGAAGTGTTAGTTGTTTCGGGATGCTGGATACTGCAGATTAAGAAGCAACATTTTTAATTTGTGGAACAATGTTTAAAAATTGTTTTTAGTGAGTTCTTTGTATTTATGACGGAACCAAGGCGTACTAAGTGCGTTTAGAGAGAGTTTTTTTCTTTTCCGCAAGTGTTTTATTTTTTGTCCAAAAAGGTTGCCAGTTAACATAAAGTTTCCTTGTATTGGAAGTTGAAATAGCATTTAGTAAATGCGTAACCAGTAAACGCGTATATGTGTAATATAAAATTCTAGATCCACTCTTCAATTTAAATGAGCAAACTGATAATTCGATTTCATGTCAAATTCACACGCTTAAATATTAACGGTACGCTAACTCATGCTCCTTTCATAGAATCTCTTTAAAATGTATTCATACAAACTCGTAGGTACGGCCTCACATCGGACAAACACGGACTAATTCTCTGCAAAATATAAAATGTGAAAGCTAGATCAAGTGAGTGCAACTTTACGTCTATTGCACCTTAAGCTAATCCACTTACGGGTGCATACAAGTTGTATTATTTAAATTTTAACACAGCGAGCATGTTTTATGTGATATATGGCGCCCTCTAGGAGCCCGTGACAAATAACCGAGGCACGTGGCCGGTGGTGGCTTTATAAAGATATGTGGTACAAGTTACAAGGAACTGACGATCTGGCAGATTCTTTTAAGTCCAATTTTTTTACTGTGACAAAAAAAAATACTTAAATCAAAGATATGAATAACATGTAGATCCAAAGCTTTTAGATTGAATAATATTTACGTGAATAGTTACACTTACTCAGCTCTATTCAGGCTGTAACAAAACTGAAAAGTAAAAAAAAATCTTGGAGATTGGATTGGAGTACACATGTGGCAAGCTATCTTCTGTCTCCATAAACTGAGTGTGGCTGATAAGTAGTCTCACTATATCATTCATACCTCAATTTTGGATCTACATCTTTGTATATTTGTTTTTAGACCGAAGGCTCGATCAGTACAGGATCAAATTACAGTAAATCTCGCAGTACTACTGGATAAGTTGACTGAAGCAGTAGTTTAGGGCAAATGGACAAAAATGCTTTAATCAGATTTGTTATAAGTGAGGAAAATCTATCTCCACTTTTACCTTGCACCACAGAACCAATGCACTTACTTCGGCTCGTATAAAGACAGTAAGTAAAATCCCTTTTACGTGAACAAAATTCGCTTTGATTTTCAATATTATCAAGAGATTACTGCTTGGAGGTCTCGACGCCTTCTCGTAATGCTGGCTGGTGGACCGCGCCAGGGCTCTGACTATAGGCTTAACTCCTCTATGAACTTGAACGTCGTGTAGAAATACAACTTCATATGTCACATATGTGGAATTAACTGACTTGACTGCACGGATAGCCGAGTGGTTGAGGTCGTCACGCCAAAAATGCTATGCGCGAAGTGTCACGGGCTCGATCCTCGCGAAGGACAAGTGTTTTTGTTATCCAGAATTCCTTGTCTCGAGTCTTGGTCCATATGTCTTCAATGTTTCTGAAGCCCGATTTAGTCTATAAAACGATACAAAATTAAGGAACTTTAAATTGTCTTTTGAAGAGCTTTGACTTTTGACCTTCAGTTTGATGTTGAATTTTATTTTGTTTATAGGGTGATGACGAAGAAAAAACATTTTACTTGACATTTATTGAACATGCTCTATCTTTTGCATTCGCCAGGCTGCCTGACCACAATGAATGTCAAACAAATGGTTAAATTAAAAACAAAACAAAATTTAATTCAGAAACATGTTTGTCAATCCATACTAACATTATAAATGCGAAAGTAACTCTGTCTATCTGTCTGTCTGTTACGCTTTCTTCACGTCTAAACCACTGAACTGATTTTAATAAAATTTGGTACAGAGATAGAGTTGACCTTGAGAAAGAACATAGGATAGTTTTTATGCCGGACTTTTGAAGAAGTCTCTTGGAAACGCGATATAACCGACCCCGACGCGGGCAAAGCCGCGGGCGAAAAGCTAGTGGTTTTATAAAACTGTTACTTAAATACATTTTTATCGACAAACAACATGAGCGGGTGTTAATCGAGTAGAAATAACGATCTCGTACAAAGTATGTCAATGTGTATGATTAACGAAAAAACTGCACCCCTCACAAACATATATTGTGTAATAACAATGAAATTAGACGTGCAACGCCCTGCCATTTTGTGTGGTCTCATGGAATCGTTACAACAGGAATAGGAACTTATAAATTTTAGAAAAATAAAACTGGTTTTAAGCCATTAAATTTAAATAAGTATGAGTAGATATCTACGTATTTTCGAAATTATTATTTTTTTAGTTTCAATTTATTATTACTTTTTAATTAACACTCACTTTTGGAATCTCTCTATTAAATGTGACTTAAGTATCGTTTTTTAATTATGAGGTTAGTGTTAACGTGCATCCAACTGTAAATCTATTGTTCCTATTATTCCTGTTATCCTTGTTTATGACGATTCTCAACAAATAGAAACGATTTACTTAATTCATCCATATATCTATAGCTTTATCCAAATTGCCCAAAACTCCTTATCCTCATCTAAGAATCTAAGGAACCAACAAATGGTCATGCAGAGCGAACAACTATTCGCACATCACCCATCAAATTTGCCGATACAAAGTACAATCGAAACTCGTACCTATTCTCGTAGCACTAAGGTCCATGTATGCTAAGAGTGTGTTGATGATACGATAGGGTTGGCAGTAATTGTAAGGGTGTATAATCGATTATGTTATATTTGTTTTATTACATCTCGTTACGAGGAGCGGAGGTCGCGATTATTTGTATTTGATCGCGTTAATTTTATGCTCCCGAAACTATCCGATCTAATTATTATCAAGTTTTGCTGTGTAATGGGATTTAGGTCAATCTTTGAGTGGCTGGTAATGTTCTGTTTGATCTCTTGTCGAGTAGTATCTTGGAGTGATAGTTACTATTTTAATACTACTAGGATGTGATTGGTTTTTTTTTATTAATTTTACATTTTAGATACATCAAATTATTAAAAAATATGTAGAGCAAAATTGTGAAGAACATATGTTTTACTAAAAAAATGAAAATTCAGTACTATAAAGTATTATAAGAATCGAACAGAAAAATCACAGCTTATTTTACACAAAATAAAACTGACATCGGTCAATTGAATTGTGAAATACAATAAAGCTTATAAAAAGTTTGGACCCCAATATAATGTCAGCAGACTGTCACGTGACAGGTTCTGTCACGATGCTGGGAAAGCCAATAACTGTACTGACGAGGTTGTCAAACAGTAACAGGATCTGTGAGTGACAGAGGGATGGGATGATTCTTAAGGGCCGCCTAGACTACCAAACAAATACAAATAATTAGGTTAAATACAAATAGAAAGTAAGAAAACAAGAAAAAAAAATTAAGGAAATATTTTTTAAATACGCAAATAGGTACACATAATTCAATTGAGTAAAATAAAATTATCAAGTTATGTTAAATATGGTTAATGGTTATGGATTATTAGTCTTATCAGTTGACTTGCACTCATTATGTGAAAGTTGGAGAATATATTAAAAAAACATTAAACAAACGCAAAAGTGGCGACATTTAAGTACCTAATAGGGTTGGCTCGTAAAGAACTAACGAAAGGAACTGTCACCCTCACAATCCCTGTCCAAACAATAAAATCACTTGGGAGTCTCGCAACTCGCGCAGGACGCGGCTGAGACCACACCAGATCAAAGGCACCATAAAACTACAGCTAAGTACATTATTATACCCGTGAAATGCCTACATCTGTTGTTTTTTTGCTATTAGACACAAATAAGCATTGATCTACCGGTCACCCCTATTTAAACATATCCCCAATCCAATCTAAAATCAACCTTATAACTTTCAACTAAAGTTCGAATTACTTTGAAATGACGACCGATTATTTTTCATGCCATTTTGTTCTCTAATCTCAAAATCATAAGGGTGATGATTGCGTGCATTATAGTGCAATAGGTCAAGCCGCCGCAGATCCAATTTCACTTGTGCCCCTGATCTGATTACAGTGTGTGCAAATGTATGACGTTTTGCTTTCGCCTCCTCGCGGGCAGCAGTGGCTTAATGCGAACTGATTGAAGATCAACTCTAATACCATTATTTATAAAGTAGCTTTAAATTACTTATTTTTTTTACTAATAACTCTCATGTCTTAAGACCTTTTATATAAATTTTGTCATAATTAGTTTAGGTAACTCTATGCGAAAGAATATTCATTAGGTTAGAATAAAAGCCGTCGGAGACACAGTTGAGAAACGACTAGATAGGTGATCATGATTCGAATTAATTTGCTTTTTGAGTCACGAAAAACTTATTAGTTCATATGCAAATGCAATTAAACAGTCGCGGTATATGCACAAGGCGCATACTTCGATCTGATCGCGGTCAAAATATCAATGTGACAATTCAAAAGTCATACAAATGAACTAATTTCTAATTATTCTAAAACAAACTGAAATTGTCGGAGTGACCTGGCGTGGTCATTAACCCTCAAAGCTTTCGTATATGGGAAGAAGCCAATGCACAGCCGTGAGGTCGTATATAGGCAGGTATTATAAAACATTAAAAAAGAACAATCAGTCGAAACGTTAAACTTTGTAGCAAGCGAAACTTGCGCCCAGCCGCTGGCTAAACAGATATGTTGAAAAACACTAAAGTCTTTATACGAAACTCAATTGCAGCCGCCTGCAAATTAAAAATAAATGCGTTCATTAAGAAAGGCTTCCGATACCAAATAAAAAGCTACAAACTGAGAGGGATCAGGAGGAAGGCTTTAAAAGTTTTCGTCGCTTTGTCTCCGAGTTAAACTGCAGGATTGAATTGACTGAAAAAGTTTCCAGGCGCAGAAAAATGAATTATTTGATACCAGAGCATTTAGAACTTCTGGATAACGTGGTGACGACGATAACGATACAAAGAGTAGATTTAGAGAGTATAATGTGTTCGTTACAAATCGAACTACGTATTGTACAATATTTCAACTTCTGTCGCCCTTGTAAAAAATTAAAGCGCCGCGGAAGGCACAGGATTTAATTTTAATTTCTTAACCAGATAATGTTTTATTTTTTTAAGGTACATGGTAAATTTCTTGGCTACGGTTGGCTGTTAAAAGGTACCATACAGTTTGACTGTGAGAAAACTAATACAAGATTACTAGAAGTAAAATTACTAGGGTAACAAAGCAGTGTTTCTAATATTACATTATACTTGGTAAGTAGAATTTAACTAATGTTCTGAATACTTTATAGTATCAGATCTCTTCAAAAAAAGCAATGATATATTATGGTATCGATAATATATCGATACTCGCCAAAAAAAATCATTCTCGTTTTAAAAATGACTAGTTCTTGTTGTTTTTTTAATAAACTTCGACTGAAATCTTTTACAAATTTACTATTATTATTTAATTTTCCTAAAAGCTCTTTTTGTTATCAAACTGCATTATTCTTCAACCCATTCTATACCATAGTCTACAGATAAAAAACAAAAGACAATCTGTAATCTTCAAAGCTGTCTGGCATTACAAGCTACTTCAATGACTAAAATACCACTTAAATTGGTAGCAAAATGTTTACGTGGAACAAGTGAAAGCTCGGTGTCTCCTCGCGAGGCGGATGGAAAAAACACGGGAATCACATTATGTGCACATCACATGCGGTATTAGGTATTTATAAAGCAAAGACAGAGAAAGTGTTTAGTTAAGTACTTCGAGTTCACGTTTCAAGACTTTCGCGGGATTTAAAAATAGATATTTCAATGGATTTTTTTTTGTTTTCTTAGTAAGAAGTGTTCGGTATACCTACATTTACTGTAGTGCCTTAACTATTAGAAATACTTTAAAAATACTTATTTAAAATTGATGTAAATGTTTGCTGCGGTGGTGGCAAAAATATTATTTATTCAACTCATAGATTTTTCGGAACTGTTTTGTTTTGGTAGTTTGAAGGTTCGTTATAATCGGGTTCTCTAGATTTTGTCTAAAGAAAAACGTATTCACAAAAAAATACTTTTCACGTTTATAAGTAAGTATTATTAAAATCAGCAATCAAAATAATAGAACAAAAAATGATCTCTAATATTATATAGATTATACTAATGATTATTAATTAATTACAGCTCAAAAAAGTAAAACTAAATTCTCAAGCTCTTTTTTTAAAGAAAGTCAAAAGTATTGTGGAAGGGTGTCGTGGCACAATATGGCGTAGACAAACGTCTCTTCCTTGACTTGAAGAGACAGAGCCAGGGATAAAAAAAATTATTTTAAACATATAAGTAGGTTCGTCATAAAAATACAAGACCAGTATACAATACCTACTCAGTGACTACCTCTGGGAATACCCATTCATGTTCGTATACAAAAATCGCATATCAAATCTCCTTTTGGCTAAAAGACTGGCTAATTCATCGTATTGTTTACATTAATTTTCTAACGATTCAAAATCTGTTTAATGGATGCATATGTTCAGAAATGTATACCAAATATTACAAATTTATAAACGAAATCGAAAATATTCTCTATAGTCTTTACTCCCTGATGATAAGATTGAAATTTGCTTAGATTTTTATTTCTAGAGTGTAGAGTTGTTAGGTTGGTGCCCCCATCGTATTTCGCCGTATTATTATGAGTATTACTTTTTTTGTGTTTTCGATACGAGGGCTGTTGAAGTACCGAGTTATTGTTTAGTGCGATATTTATGATGAGCTCGTTGATTTTCATGGCATTGTGCTGCACTGCCTCTGATCTCGGACACCGGGGGTCGGCGTAACGTTTTAAAACTTGTTTGCTTTTGTTATTTTTCGTCGGATGTTGAACAATACTAAAATGTGTGCAAGTGATTGTAAAAAAACTGTTCTAAATATTCATTTTAACAGAGAATAATAATATTTGCTCTCGCTAAAAATCTGATTTCAATATTTCGTACAAATTTTACTAAAATTTTGTATAATACATGATTCAAAATGATATAAAAAATCCTTATTTCAACTGTTAGGTATCAAAATCGACAGTATCGAAAACAAAATATTTATCTCGTTAAAATAAAATTATCTACTGAGGAAAAATAAGCTTAATAGTAATCTTAATGGCTACCTGATTATAAGTACCTATCGCTAACATTTTTCTAATAGTTACTTGGCAGCAATTATATTTCTGATATTTTTCACATTTTTACTCAATCTAGTGATAATGTGAAAGGATTGATAAAAAAGTACCGTCAAAAACTCTCTATAATTCTTTTGTGTCTAAGCAACATCCAGTATGTACGATTTAAGTCAACAGAATACACTGGGAATTGCTTAGGGAGGCGAAGATTTACCTCACCGATATAATAACAATCAAATATAATGTTTGTACTTCAGATTGCAGTGCCTCTCAACCCCTCACTAAATTGGAATCGCAATCTCATTCTGATATTAGAATTTGAATATTTGTACCTACTTTGATTCTGTTCAATAACATGTGGAGGGTCGAGACATTTGAAGAGAGAGTCCTCACCGCGTGCAGAGTCTTGGATTATTTCAAGATCTTAGTCTCACTTTGAAATATTGTTAGACTCCCAGGTGTTATGTAACTGGCAGTAAATGGCAACGCTGCTTGTCTCCTGAGCTGTCCAATGGTTATAGCTGGTGAACCAAAAACTTAGTCCAGCAAAGCCCCCGCATTACTTGGACGATTAAAAAGATACAGCTTGAATTTTTAAATCTCTATAAAATGACTTGCAAACACTTAAGTGCTTGGCGACCTTCTTAAATACCTATTGTGCTCTGCATTCCACTAAAAAGTGATAGAAATGGCATTATACTTACAGGTAACTTTAACTTAATGATGGCTGTGGATATAAAAAAGACTACGTTAGTTTGTTGGCACTGGTTTTTACTATTATTTATTAAGTGTTATAATCACGTTTTTACACGGTCTCTTAAAATCTATACCCCGTCTCCGACTCCTTTTGTAAAACATCAATTGATCATTAATGAATACCTTCGGTTTGATCGGATTACATTTATTTTCTTAACCTTAAAAAAATAATACTAAACACTAGGTCACTAAGCCTTAAGCTAAGCCTTTCATCCGTCTGATAACCTACAATTTTAGAATTCACCAAATCATTAAACGCTAATCTCAATGCCGTTTACAAAGAAAAGAAAACGCATCGTCCCAAAATAGCGCGTGCTTCGCAAATACGTTTGACATCCATCAAGGTTTTCCCTCCATAGCTCCAAGATGGCGGCGACTGAGATGAATGGCGTTCATTACACCGACTCCAGTTTGTATTAAAACAATCGTGCGGTTAACTAAAGCATTATTGTTGGTAACGATGCAATTTCACTTAATATAGACTGAGGCGGGAGAAAATTAACAAGAAGACGTTACTGGCGTTGATTGGCTGAGAGTCTTCTAGAAGAGTGTGGATTAGCTAAGTAAGAAGGTTGTGTTGTCTTCTTTCTTGAAAGTAATTCGGTGTGTGTGGATAAATGAATTGTCGTTTTTAGATTTAGTGTTGTACAATTTACTCACGCCTTTGCTATGCCATTTTTATGTACAAGCAAATTCTAGATCCTGTAACATATGCCATGCATTCAGAATTTCATCTGATTTCTGAAAATAAAGTACTTATGTGGTTTTCTAAAATATTTTTCTATCCTACGTAAAAATTAAAAAAACAAATAGGTATTATTATTTCATTTTTTTCACTCACATAGCACCTACTTACAATAAATACCTTTCAACAACAATATTTACCAAAAAAAGAAATTAAAAACATTTCTTTGGCTTCCATCTTCACCTTTAATTATAAGCGGGGTGCACAACACACCATTAAAAATCACTTTGGAACAATCCTAAGGTATATGGCATTACGTTTACAGGAAAATAGCGGACTTATTTATATTTTTGCATTCCTCGCCCTCATTCCGCGCGGAGGCGTATGATCGCGCTTGGGTTTCTTCGCTTTCAAATTAAATAAATAATGCATACAATTTGTGAGCAATAAAGTTTGCAAAGTGTAGGTGTGTTGCCGTAGTGCGCTGAATTCCGCGCGCTCCCCGTTGGGAACAATAACGGTTGGTGGCAGCGATAAGACAGCGCTCTTCTCTCCGCACACAACAATTTACAGCTTTTTTATGGCTAAATTAGAAGATTTCTTCTTAGATTCTCTAAGACGCTAGAAGTACTTACGTCTTTAAGAGTTACCTAATCGAAAATGTGGTAGGTAATTAGGTTTTTGTTGTGTTTATACAAGTGCCTCTGGGCAAGACTATTTTATTTGGTATGTAAATAAAATAATTGCAATATTAGAAATCGAAGTTGCTGGCTTAATGAATTCAGATAATAGACTTAATTTTATAAGTTTCTACATAGGTATAAGTTATTTAGTGAGTAAATCTGAGTGGATATTAAGAGATTTCTGTAGTCGCCTGTCATTAACAGTGGAAGAGGAGACATACTCTACACAGTTAAATTCCGGTACCTAATTATTAATTCGAACAATACGAGATTTAATTCAAGTCCCAAACAATTTTTCAGTCGTCTCGAATAAACTTAGACACCTAAACTCTGACACGCTAGCGTCATATTAGGCGCCCAACATCCGTACCTAAAGGTGTATTCACATCGGCGCACACTGAAGCATTGTCATACTTCCGAGCACGAACCCAAGTTTGAATAGCAGCGGTTCTCTCCTATGTGGCTACTTCCTTTGTACTCCCGTTTACAGAACATAAATAGTAAATACGCGTGCTTGTAAACAAGCTTATAGGAAAGTTTTATTACACTTAGGGTCAAAGTGTGGACGATATTTTAGTAACTAAAGAACAAACGAGTCCGGTATCGCATGTTTTGCGTATGCTACACTTTTTTTCGGATCGAGAGTAAATCTGTAAAGGAAGATTGTAAGAAATTGGGCCAACAGAATTGTGTGTTTACATCCCTATTTAGCTCGGTTTACGGTTGCGAATTACCGCAGGGATTTTGTTACTTTTATCAAAATACATTCATGGAGTACAGTGTACCTACTGTACCTAGAGCTTGGAGATTAGACAGTGTTTGCAGACCAAACAAGAAGAGCACAGAAAAAAATTCATGCAATTTTTCGAATAAGTACTAACTGCTATAAAAAAAGTGTTCAAGTCATAGTCTGATTCAAAGTCTATTTTCCATTCATATACGCGACACGACCTACAACACCTAAAAACAAAAAAGACATCATCTATAAGACTCCTTGCTTTGATGGAAGTACTGGACTGATGACTATCTTTAAAAATCGAATTACAACTATTTGTATGAAAGACTCTTTGGACTTGCCACGTGATCTTGTGCTTGCCATGCTGGCTATTTCACCAACTATTCTAATATTGAATACAAAAAAAAAAATTGCGTTTGTTTTTATTTGCAAAAAATAAATTGTAAACATCTGTACAATTGCTTCTAATGATGTCATGTTAAAAATAGCCATATGTTAGTATGTAAACCTGTGAATGTATTAGTGTTAAGTGTTAAGTTCGGCTTTAATATATAACTGTTGTTCAGTGGACTGCGGATATTAAGTTATTAAATGAAATAAGTGAGAGCTAAATCTGCACTTGAATGTGAAACCCATCATGTGGCCATTGTACTTTAATTCCGGTGAGACCACAATTAATTTGTCTTCCTGTGAATACAACAATTATTTTGAATAATATTTTAAATTGACAAGATAAAATAACAAATGAATCGAGAAATTTTAGTTGTGCATACAGTTTCTGCAACCGCTTTACATTAACGACCGTTCTAATCACACATAGAGCATTCTAGACTTAGATCATTTAAGAGCTTACATTTATTTGTGTTTTTCCCACCCGGGATAGATCCCACAGCACACGTCACGCAACACGGTCCTAGATGCAGTCGCGAACGCCGCGAAGTCTGTTTGCTAGCATATCATCAATCTATTATGCAAGGGATATCAAATATTGAAGTTTACACCAGATTTATCCTGTTAGAAATGTTTATGTGACAACTATGTTTTAGGCGCCAATTCAGACGTCACGTGGTTTAGAAAATGTTTGAAAGCAAATTGTTATTTCTTGTGTCATAACATTACACTCGTTCTATAGTTGTGGGATAGAAATGGGAACTGCTGATTGATGAGAAGTTAGTTTAAGTTTAAATAGAAAAATCAAGTCGCCATTTGAAACAAACCATTTAGTTTAACATATAAGTCCCATTGCTGAAAACAATCCTTTCCCATATATGGACGGTTTGAGAGGTTGTGGTATTTTAATAGGTATCTGTCTCATTAGAGGAGACTAATAAAGAAACATCTATTAGGGCCAATATGTTCGTGCGTATGCCGCGGGCGAGTTCGCGGGCGGAGTGCTAGCACAAAATATACATAAGTTACTAGATGTTCTGCGTTTTGGTAAACCAGACCACGTTCTTCTAAGGGTGAGCAGATGACAAAATGTCGTATAAAATACAACGGGCACGAGCATGTTTTGCATGTTTCATAAACCAAGAGAGGCATGTGTTTAGCGATCTTACGGGGTTCGGGTTTAGAATTGCGCATTGGTATTTTTTTCTTTACGTTCGAGTACCTAGCTCTGTCTACTTGCAACTGTTTCGAGATTATTCTTGAGAATTGCTACACGCTGTCTTGAACTCTCGTCGGTTATCTATAAATGTTCCACGCTAATCTATTGTATACTTTCCTTATTTGAAATTGTAAAAATACTGATAAATACAAACCATAGTCTGCGAATTATTATTGTGAGTCGAATCATTGTAGTAGAGTCTGTAAAGCACGAGCTTCAAGGCCTCAGTTTCTATATTATAAGCAACGTTGTTTCATTTTGCAACAATAGAAAATTAATAGATAGGTAAAAAGGGTAGTTGGTAACATACAAACATGAACGGTAAATTTAAATAACTAACCAGTATTCCTTTTAAAATTAAAACAAGTTACGTTAAAATAACCCTTTCTCAACCAGATAAGTTCATAATAAATTCATTGAGAATGACCGACCCGGCGAAATTACATATGACAAACCCACAAAATGAACAATGAAAATAATGTAACGTCTATTAATTCCCCAAACATCCTATTAACAAGGGCGGGATTCGTATTAAAATGATAAATGGTTCTAATCACCATTTCTCTTCGGCCAGTTACTGCAAGCCTCGCGCGCCCTCCTCTCAGCCACTCGTTACAGCCATTTAAGGGAAAAGTTAAGTCTTAGAGGTGTCAATGTACAGTGGTCGCTCTGCCCCAAGTTTGGCACATAGTGAGTTAACTTTTACAAATTGCTACAGCAATGGAGTATGTTGGGCAGCCTGGAGAGGAGATGGATTGATATAATGATCTGTTTTCTTTTAAATTATTATGTTCATTTAAAGATAGATGGGAGGTGGCGTTAAGTGGCAGCTAATGGAGTGACGTCACACAAATTGAGTTGATGTCGGTTTCTGTTTGTTTAAATTGGTGTTGCGTGGGATGAGAACTTTCGCGCTCAGAAATTGCTGTCACGTGACAGATAGCGTTTATTTAAAGACTTTTCCTTTTTAACTTTTATGATTCATACAAGAATATTATGTGAATATATTCTTGTCTACATTTTTATTAAACTAAATTCGTAATAAAAAAAAATCCGAAACTTTGAATCATTTTTTTAAACTTTGTTTCAGTGCCACTTTTAATATTTCTTTGCATAGTTTCAGTCCCGAAATTTTACTATTCGACCTGCCATCTTTAATAATTTTACTGTTAACTATGTGCGCCAAAATTACGAAACACTATAACGTACATATTATAAATATTGTCGTCATCACACAGTAGCTTCAAACTATCAAAACAACAGACAAAGGAGAACAAAGCAGTTTCGCGAAGCACCAGGAACGTTACTCGCGGGTTATTATTATGAAAATTAAAATTAAATTACGCTTTTTCGTGAAAAGCCCTTTGGTTTTGGCGTAATTATAAGGGGTTGAATATCTGGTGATTAACATGCCACCTAATTCGATAGCTTATGAAATATTAACAAGCATCTCCCGACTAAACTTGGTTTTGTTACGTTTTTGATTGCAGTTGACTCGCCTTCATAATTGCCTCTGGGATAGGGTAGCGGCGTCACGGATACAGCGTGTTTATGTTTACGTTTTTGTTAAGATTTTTCAAAGTAAATGGGGACTGTAGGTTTAGCCTAATATTAGTATTTATTTCTGGTGTAAAACTATTTAACAATCAATACCAATTTCTGAGAATCATGTGTTATAAAGCAAGAAAAGGTAGGAACTTGATAACTAAGCATGACCCAAAGAGCCCTCGACGCATAATAATAATCATCATCATCATCTCAGCTTATTGCCGTCCACTGCTGAACGTGGCCTACGTTCAGCAGTGGACGGCAATCCCCCAAAGAGCGCCAACCATCCATAATAATAATGCACACAACTAATGTTTTATCATTTCCTCTAATATTATTTAGTCAACTCCACTGACACTGACAAAAAATCATGTTTATTAATACCAATTGAACTTCCTTTTATTTATTTTTTTTTGTCACGGTTCCATTGTTCCTTGGACAGAAAAAAAAGAGAACTCCAGTAATCATAGACGTGAAGATTAGAACAGATTTGATCTAGCCATGATCGCCAAATCCCCGAACTTACCGCCGCATGTATATGTGAGCGGCCTGTATCATCCGTTTTATTGTTATTGTGATTAAGAGCACAAGTACCTAAAACTGTCGCGGCGTGACAGTTACCTCAATCGTACATTAAAGTTGCATGGTGGCCAGGCTCCACGAAGGTGGTAACTTGTTCGTAGTTAAGTTGGTAGAGCCACCGCGGGACTCGTTTGCTAACTTTCTTTGACCGGTACAGGTGAGCTTTGTGTGCAGTAGGCTGAGTATTATACACGATTTACAGTCTGCAGGCATTATACAATGGTTAGTCGCACTTCTGTCATTCCATTTAAGACTTGCGCAACGTCTGCGTCATTTTGAAAATTCTTGCAGAGTTACCTTACAAGTTAAGTAGCATATTTTTGGGTTTAACGAAATTAAAGAAAAGGGTAATAACCACTCCAATTCCATATAAGTAGGCTAAAGAAAAACAAATCGGTTTTCCGACTAATAAATTTGTGGGTGACCGTAATAGCGTTGCTTAACTTCGACCCTAAATTTTTTGTATTTATATAGCAGAAACATCGGCAGTTTTCAACAGTTTTATTTGTCACGGTTTTTGAGATTCAGGCTGGTGACGAACGAAAAGCTTCGACAGACGCACGGACGACGGAACCTCAGTAATAAGGTTCTGTACACAAACAGCTATTAATTTATTTTATAACAACAAAAAACAAAGTTAAACAAACGAAAAGCAATCCATTGCACAAAAATCCAGATTGACTTATGTCGAAAACGAGCCGGACATCGATTTGTAACACAAGATACATTGCATTGAATTATAAAATTAAATTAGTGCAGCGCGACCCCAACAAGTACCATCTAATCGGCATCCTATGGTCTCTATAAAATCACATTAGGGTCCGATGTGCTCGCCCGGGGGCCACGCCTTACCAAGATGCTCGTTTGCTGGAACAGCCCAAAATATTACACTTTCGATTTTATTTATTTTAAAAAATAGCTCCACTTGCATATCAAAAAAAATTGTACCTGCTTGACAAAATAATATTAATTTATTATTATGACGTACCTACAGTTTTTTCTTTCAAGAAACAAACAACCTTTGTTTAATTAAGTGAAGCTACTTCAGGTATTTTCGCATTTTACGTTTTGTTGTTTTTAGATTCTTATCGTTTCCGAAAAGTAGGGTGTATACGGATAGACATACCTACTTACTTTAGTAAGTAAGTAAGTAAATCTTTATTGCATACCATAATGTTACATAGGTGGTAAATGATAACTAGGTTCACAGCTCATTATGGACCCTGTCGGGCACAGCAAAAGTAGGAGAGAGGAGGATAATGCTATTTATTAAGTAAATTTATGACATATGTATTATGATATATTTTAATGTTGTGAATTGCGTATTTGTATATAATTTCCTTTAATTTAAACTTATATCCCAGCAATCCACCTTCTGCTCACGTTTTCGTAGATTAAAAATGTAATTAATTTTTTATAGCCCGCTCTATTGACTCGTGCAAATGTTATTTTTAGGTTGTAAATACCTTGGGACGATATGGATTAAGGGGTTTACACTGCACCGTGCCATGATTAGTTTGTTTTTGATTGTTGACATTGAAGTCCTATTTTCGATTATTAATTTTTTGATCTTTTGTTATATTACCTACAATAATAGAGGTAGATATTAGATATATTCTTAGATACTATTTATCGGCGGTACCTAATTATGATACCTAGAATTAATCACCATTAATTAAGTACATCAATATCTTAGAATAGTATTAAAAAGTGGTCTAAAAACAAAGTGACAATGTGTATTAATCCTGGACAGGAGCGACCTGGATTTAGATTTATCTTAAATATTATTTTTGTAGTTCTAGGTATAGTCAACAAAAACCCTTGTCGACTTAAATAAAATAAGTAGTTTTAAACCCTAACATTCGTTTTTGTATCATAGGCCCTACTGGTGGTGCAAGTAATTAGAAATGTAAATCTACCCAGTACCACATACTTAGTACAATAACATCGATAACATCGAAACCAACTTCTAGAAATGATAGTGTTAAATTGTTTGAAGTAGCTGTTCTTCTATTGACAATATAAGTGAAAACAAATGAGATAAGTCATAGCTATTCAATTCTCATAAATTTAAAGAAACGTACTTACGCTTTAAAAGCAGACTCGCAACGCCATCTATTGGCAGGAACGTAATATTACATCCAAAGTAAAAACAGACTGCTTCCAACTTCATCTTCATTATTTTGTAACTTATTGTTTTTCATTAATAGGTATGTTTTAGTGAATATATTTTTACCCCTATTAACTGAATAAAAAATATGTTTTTTCTCTTTAACAAGAAATGTGACAAACCTTTTTTTTAATACTGGCAACAAATTCCGTGTTATTGATTGTTGTCTGATCCGATTGTTATTGTAAAATGGAAGTAGTCTCTACCAGCTTTCACAGTAAAAATTGAAATATTGGATAAAAACAACAATCAAAATTTAGTCATTTGATGGTTTCTGTGCACTAAACTAATACAAAATGGAAGTTCATTTAATTGTGCTGATTCTCGCTGCTTTTTCCGCGACTTATGTCTCTGTAAGTACACCTATTTTGATAATAATTTTAAACATAATCATATTCCAGACTCATAATTCCAAATATAAAATACCTTTGACAATAAAACGCCTCATGATACGTTAATCGATGCAGTTTGGATTTACTACAAAATCAATTGTGTAATCTCTTTCTGTCATGTATATGAATAAAATTAGGTACTACTTTCCTATTAAGTCCTGATAAGAATTAAAACTTGGTTTGAACAGTTTTTATTAACTACATATCCTTCATACTAAAATAGTATATTCAATGTTGTAATTACATGTTACAATAGTTCAAAATGTGACAAAAATCCCATATTTAACATACATGTGAACTTCTCAAATCTACTACAAAAGTAAAATAGAGTGAAGAAGTAACAATATTTTTTTTTACCATTGGTTCAGGGTCATTCATATGAGGACAACCGCTGTAAGTGTGTGTGCCCGAGTCCGGCGGCGGTGCTCAACAACACAGCGGGTGCAGACCGAAGCCCTTTCATGAAGTCTGCCAATGTCCCACCAAATAAATGGTAATAAAGTCACACTAGAGTATTGCGTGCAATTTGTTCTATAAAGTTATTTATATCTCCCCTCCTGTGCAACTGTTACTATACAAATTGTTTCCTGTGCGTTCATGCTACATAATGTTTTACATTCTGTGTACTAGTCTTGTTACTCGAATTGAAAAACGCTAGTTACATCAGCCGGTGTTTCATCCTTTAGGGACAGCGTCTGTTGGTATGTTAATACCTATTAAATATCTATGCATCTTTGTATTAAGTTTTTGGCAATGTGGCAATATTCAACCATAGCATTGTGATAAATGCCCAGCGATTTAAGCTATGTAAGTTTAGTATGTATATATATGTGTATGTTAAATGTATTTTACTTGGCTGTGCCCAAAATGTTACGAACTTCAAGTTTATACAATCAACAAGCCCTTGTTTGACTCTTCGCACTAAATTGTTAAATCATTTTTTTCAGCAATTGCGAGAATGTGATCCTTCCTCGGGTGCAGACCAGATCAAGGGTCGGGAGCAAGAGTTCTGCCCCCGCTGTGAGTGCAAGTATGAAAACAGAAATACTACTATCATCAAGGTAAGTTGCCAACAGCCCTAGTATCAGCTAGTGCAGGTACGGTCTCCTTTTAAGTTTTATTTTATCTACGGGAGAAATTAAACAAACTGTTAATCAACAAGTGCTTGTCAGTTGGTTGTTATTAATTTCTTGTGGTAGTGGTAGTGATCATCGTGATCTGGGTGATCATGCTGCTGGTGGTGTACATGGGATTCCTGATCTGCCTGGACCCGCTCATCAACAAGCGCGCCAAGGCCTCCTACCAGGAGCACACCAATGAAGAAGTAAGTATCTCCTGTTTTATCCTAACCACTACTGCTCTGGTACTAACCTCCTATTACAACAGACCAATAACATCTGTTTAAGGAATCTTAGACTACGACTGAATATTGATAGACTGCTGCAAAGTTTGAAACGGAATTGTTTTGTCAACTACGTGTGAGCGATCGTCTAAAAACTGTTTCGACGTGCTCAAGATGTGGCGGAGAAGTAGTCGTGAGCTGCCGCCAGCTGGATCGGTACCTTCTATAATGAGTGTTTCTCTTATAAGTCCTTAACGGAGGTCGCCATCTTAGTTCTTTTGATTTTCCTTTAAAATGTAAGAGGGGGCCTTGGCCCCGCTATGAGACAACGGAAGCACAAGTCTGTTGAAGGTAGTAGTACGTGGAAACCCTTTTCACTCTCTGTCCTCACTCCGCGAACGAAAGTAAATACTGAACCGAACTAATTGCTTCTTATATATTTATTCAGTAGAGAAGCTGCGGGAGTTGCGAAATAGTGATGGTTGCTGAAACGATTATCTCGCGAGTCTGTGATTGAAAATATTTTACGGAGCTTCTGTCCTTTTCTAAATTCTGTTAGTTAGTAGTTTTGCGAGCTGTCATTATTTCGCGCCTTCCCACGGCTATGAGCATAGCTATGGATGTTGTCGCACGCAGTGTTTCCCACCTGGTGTGGCCTCTGGGCGTGGGCTAACCGCGGTGTTGTCGCAGGACGAGGGCAGCTTGGCGGGCCGTCGCAGCAGGCTGGGCGCGCGCGGCAACGTGCTCAACCGCGTCACACACCAGCAGGACAAGTGGAAGCGGCAGGTGCGCGAGCAGCGCCGCAACATCTACGACCGCCACACCATGCTCAACTAGGAGCGCGACAGACACACTCACACGTATCTATTCCATCGTATAACGTAGTTAGCTAGGGAACTAAACGTTTTTACCATTTGAGGATTTTATTATAATTATATTACATGTAAGTAAAGAATTTATAAAAAAATTATGAATTTTGACTAATTATTCAATATTTGAATCTTAGGAAAGCCAATACATGTTAGTAATTTAAAGAAATCACACTGAATTTGCAATACTTCACACAAACCCTAAACGCTTAACCTTTGTATCTTCTACAACGAATAATTTAATGTTTACTAGAAAATTACTATGTAAGCACATGTACATCTAACTAGAGATAGTATCTTATACAGTTTCGAAGCAATAATAACAGTAGTCATTAATCCTCCTTATAGTATAATTACTTACCAATTTTATGATAGTACCTGACAGTTGTCAATAACTTAATAAGTATTAGAAATTTTAAACATGTTTCTCTACATATATAATTACAAGTATTACACATCTGACATGTAGTTTCAATAGTTGCTGTGTCAAATGAAGTAAAAAATATTACATTCAAGACCAACTGTATCCCATTGCACAATTTTTTAAATCTTAAAATGAAGGTAATTTTATAATAAAAAAACTGTTATCTTAAAACATTTATAGCAAACAAAAAGGTAATGTTCATCCACACCACTAACCACCACAAACCACCATTGTAACTGTTTAACATGAATTTTTATAATAGCCTTTAATAATTTAACATCATTATAACAATTTATTGCTTACTACAAAAACACTTACAGCTTGTAATTTTATATTGCAGAAGTAGGAACTGATTACTTTCAGTCATTTAACTCATCATAGTAGCTATTCTGAGTTATTATTCTAAGTGTTATTTTTTTTAAATATTTATCGAACGAACGAAAGAATTTGGAGTAGTGAACATTTATGTATGAAGTGTTATATAATAAGATATGAGAATAATATTAAAATGTTACTAATCATTAGTCATATTTACTTTAAATATATACCTATTTGTTATATTCTCGCACTATTCATGTTATTACGCAATAGTTATAGATTTTATCACACTCTCGGAATTACTGAATATGTATTTCTAATATATTTTTTTATAATCATAATATTTATCAATGCATAATTAAATTATTCCAAATTAGCCAACATGTTTGTTTTATTTTGTTCAACCCAATGCAATGAATAAGTTCATTCTGAAAATAAGATAAATATAATACCTCTTTTCAAGTCCAGACAATATAGTTGTGACATGCCAAGGACGCCCCTAAAAGTAAGGACAAGTGACGTAATCCCTACTAATATTATAAATGCGAAAGTAACTCTGTCTGTCTATCTGTCACTTCACACCACTGAACTGATTTTAATGAAATTTGGTACAGGGATAGAGTTGACATTGAGAAAGAACATAGGATAGTTTTTATCCCGGATTTTTTAAGACTTCTCTTGGAAACGCGATATAACCGACCTCGACGCGGGCGAAAAGCTGGTAAATAAATAAATGAATATACTGAATATCAATAGTGTCGAGTTACCACCTTTCTATTCAACTATAATAGGTATAATGGTTACCATATTCTTAGGATATGGTCTGCTGAATGATGATCATGTTAGTAGAATGTATGTTCTTGAAACAATAACATACCCACCATGTTTGGACCTTACAGATGTGGCATAAAAAACTTTTCGCAAGTAAGCATTATATGCCAGTATACCTTTAAGAGTTTTTTTCTTGGTTTATGAGACGGATGTAGTCAATAGACTAAGGTCAGCAGTTTGTGATGTTGTCACAGCTAAACTCCGGATCTACTGAATAACAAAAGCTGCCACATTATTTTGAATATCATTGGCTGTGTATTATTCTAAAATACAAGCCAGCAAATAATCAAAATCCATGAGTTCTCATATGAATCAACTGTAACCTTTCAATTTATTTTTGTTGTTTATAACTGCGCGATTTGAAAAAAAAAAAACACCAAACAGTTCGGAAATATCGACAACGACTTTACTGGCAACATCGGATTTAATAATCTCACAACCACCAAGCAACCAACGTTAGTTTCTAGTGTCAAGGTTTCAACTTGACAGATGACCAGATGACACATAATATATGTCAAAGTGACAGTGACATTGACAGTAAAATACTTTTATAGTTTTGCACTACATGGCACTGTATTTATTTTTTATTCCTAATATAAGTTGATTGTTGTCCCGGTTTGTGTTTGTTGATTAACACATGTGGAGTTTCTTCTCATAAGCTTTTGGGCAGTAGAAGTTCGTTTTTCCGATTGTTTTTTGGTTGCATTTTATTTATCTGGTGTGTGTCCTTTGTGTTTTGTGTTTGTGAGCGTCAAATTTTCCGGTAAGTACACAGTGCTACCTTGTTTTATGCGGCAGCCGCCGCGCGATCATGGACGCTGACGACCGGCCTCCGGGCCGTCCGCCAGACCCCAATGATCCCCCAGTGCATGGATCCAACCCCCAAACCGACCCCAATCCGCAATCAAAAGATTTATTTGAATACACTCCGGTGGTAACAGCTCCTTTGCGTCTTTCGAAGCTATGGAGACTCAAACTTCCCTACCGAAGCGCAAACGACCCAATTGAGGACAAGGAAAAGGACGTGTGTAACGATGACACAATAACACCTTCATCAAAACGGGACAGAATTTCCGCTCCGTCCTTAATAGCTAGGTCCAAATACACTGACACTGACGTTGCCCCGTTTATTGTATTTGTTTTCGTACGCAGACGTGGACCCTAAGGCGGGTTCGACCATGCATCCAGTGAGATTTGGTCAGTTACTGTTGAGGAATAAGGTCAAAAACATCACAGAGGATGGAATTAAAAAGATTGGTAGAAACCGTATCTCGGTAGAGTTTAAAGCCCCCAGGGACGCCAATGTTTCATGGAAAGCTCTTTCTTAAAAGAAAAAGGCTACTCAACATTTAATCCCTACCTTTAATATCACGCGTTATGGGTGTTGTAAAGGGTGTTCCAGCAGACTGGTCTGACTTGGAATGCTCCGATAATTTAAGATCCCCTTCAGGCTGTGGGTCAGATTTTAAAAATTAGGCGATTGAATAGAAAAGTTACAAATGATGGTAAATCGGAATGGCTGCCCACTTCTTCAGTGGTCTTAACGTTTGACGGTAGGGTTCTTCCTGAACGTGTTTTTTGCTGTCATAACTCCCTTCTGGTAGAGCTATACAATTATCCCACCATTCAATGCTTTGGATGTTGTAGGTTTGGGCACACCAAGACCCAATGTAGGTCTAAGCCACGGTGCTTCCGCTGTGGTGGAGATCACTTTGGGGAGGGGTGTACGTCAGAGGAGCCAATTTGCTTATTTTGCGAAGGGCCCCATCTGGCCACCAGCCGGCAGTGTCCAGAGTACCATAGGCAGAGGAACATTAAAACCTGCATGTCTGAAAAGAATCTGTCCTACTCTGAGGCAGCAAAGTTATTCCCCCCAGTCCGTAAGTCCTTTGCTGATGTTGTGGCATCAGCGCCCTCTGCTCCACACACCCTCATCCCATCCCAAGTAGCTCGTCCTTCCCACTCTCGCCAACCTACCTCCACATCATACAGGAAGACTGTATTCCTTCCGCCAAAATCCCATGCCCCTCTTTCCCCAGGTTACGATCGACAGGCTCATCAAAACATCCTGAACAGTTTTACCATTCCCCAACCCGCGAACGGATGTGGGCTCCCTACCAACCCTACATCTACCGAAAATGTTTCGGCTATTGAGCAGATAGTGATGTTGCTCACAACTATTCTTTCTTCCTATCCCTTACCAGACCACGTTGCCAAAAACATTGTTAACCTACTATCCCCCCGTCACATTCCATCTCCTCCAGTGGAACGCCAGGAGTGTCCTCCCGAAAAAACATGAGGTCACTCACCTAATCAACTTGCACCAACCAGCAATCTTTGCAATTGCAGAGACGTGGCTAACCCCACGCCTCCATTTTAATATCCCCAGGTATAGCGTGCTCCGGGATGACCGTCCTGACGGTTATGGCGGAGCCGCTATACTTGTAAATAATTCCCTCTCCTTCTCCCCTCTTCCACTTCCCCCCCATGGCGATGAAGTTAGTGTTGTAGGTGTAAACCTACTCGGCATTAATTTTATTTCTATATATATCCCCTCCCCAAATCCCGTATGCTTCCAATATATAAAAAATATCTGTGCTGTCCAAACCCCAACCATAATTCTGGGTGATTTTAACTGTCACCACCTCCTATGGGGATCCGACTACTGTGATGGCCCGGGGTTGGACCTTGTTGATTTAATCGACGAGGTCGGGCTCTGTGTCGTCAACGGCGGTTTGGAAACCCGTCTCCCCAGACCCGGCCAAAGTAGAAGTTGTGTGGACCTCACTGTCTGCTCGACCAGTCTGACGGGCCAATTGGATTGGCAACGCCTTAACCACACCCATGGTAGTGATCACTATCCCATCCGCACCACCCTTATTAATAGATCACTACCCAGTAGAGACAATCCTCCCCTCCTAAAATACAAGCTTCCGGGCGCCAACTGGGACTTGTATTCCCAATACCTTGATTCCCTAGTCCTCTCTATGCCGGAAGTTTCTCCAGACAATCTCGATACCTGCATAGAGCGATTTTCTGGTGCTGTCTCGTTGGCCGCTGAACATAGTATCCCGCTTAAGAACTCGGCTTCCGGGAAGCTTTCATCCCCGCCTTGGTGGGACCGCGAGTGTTCTGCCATGGTCAAAGCCCGGAGGGAAGCCGAGTCCAGATACGTCGGGTCTATGTCAGTGACCAACCTGATGGAGTATAATCGGATCCTTGCTAGATCCAGGCGTCTCTTCAAAAGGAAGAAATATGAGGGTTGGAAAAATTTCTGTGCTTCCTTGTCTCCTTCATCCCCAGCCTCAGTCATTTGGAAAAAGTTTAAGGGATACAGCCGAGGCTGTTCATCCCAAAGTCCTTCTTCAATTCCACTTGACCTTGCGAACTCCTTCCTCTGTAAACTAGCCCCTCCTTATGTTCCTCTTAATGAGGAATGTCCTTCTCCCCTTGTTTCATCCCCCTCCTCCAACGACCCCTTGGACCTGCCATTTTCTCTACGTGAGTTGGAGTCAGTGCTCAACCACGTCCATGACTCGGCCCCTGGGATTGATGGCTTCCCCTATTCCTTTTACAAGAGGTCTGGAGATCGTTGTCGCCAGTACCTCCTATCCCTAATAAACTCCTGCTTCACTCTGTCCCATATCCCAGAAAGCTGGAAAACCCAGCTTATCATCCCGATCCTGAAGCCAGGAAAAACTCCCGACAGCGTTAGTCATTACCGTCCGATTGCTCTCTCACCCGTCATTGGCAAAATCTTGGAGCACCTCATCAAAAATCGGCTAGAGTGGTTTGTGGAGAGCCGCAATCTTCTAGCCGAGTCTCAATTTGGATTCCGAAAGGCAGTCAGCACCATGGATAACATTGGCGTTCTTGTCACGGATACGCGGATCGCATTTTCCAAAAACGAGTCCGTTTTGGCGGTCTTCCTTGACATTTCAGCTGCATATGACAATGTTCTTCTTTCCGTGCTCAGTAGTAAATTACGACAGCTGAGTATCCCGGCTAAGATGCGACAATGCATTTGTAACTTGTTCTTGGAACGTTATGTCAAGCTCCACATTCCCGGTGTAGATTCAGAATCTAGAACCCTTTGGAGAGGTCTCCCTCAAGGTTCGGTCCTTAGTCCTCTTCTATACAATATTTATACTTCTGACCTCCATAGATCCCTCAATAGTGACTGCCGAATCCTGCAGTATGCGGACGACCTTTGTCTTTATCTACCGAAAGCGTCGATAGAACAGGCTTCGGTGTCCATGCAGGTATCTCTCGACTCCTTAAACCACTGGCTTATTTCTCACGGTCTCACTTTGTCTGCCTCTAAAAGCTCAGTGGTTATCTTTACTCGGAAAAGAGTTATCCCGGATGTTCACCTTGAAATTGAAGGCTCCCCTATTAACTTAGAGGATCGCGTGAAATTCCTGGGTGTCATCCTGGATTCTAAATTATCTGGTGCCTCCCATGTTGGCTATGTCGTTAACAAATGTGAGAAGAAGCTTAATTTGTTGCGTGCTCTTGCAGGCGTTTGGTGGGGCGCTCATCCGTTCACATTAAAACTCATTTACAATGCCACAATAAGGAGCCTGTTGGACTATGCTAGTTTTTGGCTGGAACCGTGCAGCAAAGTTGCACTGGCCAAGCTAGACATCGTCCAGTCCAAGGCCCTCCGCATTGTATTGGGTTGTATGAGGTCTACACCGATTAACGCGTTGCAGGTTGAGAGTGGCGACCCTCCTCTTCTCCTACGCAGGCAATACCTTGCTGACAAATTTGTTTACAAGATATTCTTTAATTCCAACCACAAGATATTGCCGCGACTGTCCATTTTGGATAATTTGTTTAGACAGTGCCCATATTGGAGGCATAAAGTCCCCCCATTAGTCTTAAACTCCTTTCGGAAAATTCGTATGGTTGGAGAGTGTGCCCCAATTCGCCAGTGTAGTAAATTACCTGTTTTTGCCTCCCCATACAACGTCATACATTTTGTCCCGAATTTCATCCCCTACATTGGTCTCAGTAAAAAACCATCCAAGCGAACGTTTGCTTCTCCCAGTTCGCTAATAATAAGTGGCCGGAACATTTTTGGTTCTTTACAGACGCTGCAAAATTTAGCCCAGATGGCAAAACCGGTGTTGCCGTCTATATTTCAAAGTATCAAACATTTCTCCAATTCCAATGCCCTCCAGAGACGTCTGTGTTCACTGGAGAGTGTATTGGCATCCTAGAGGCATGCTCATATATCTCTTCCCACAGTAATATCACAAAGGCAGTTATTTTCTCTGACTCCAGAAGTGCCCTGGAAGCTATTACCAAAAATTCTTTAAAGGATAAACTTCGTAGTCCAGTCATCATTCAAATTAAAATTATTTTGCATCTTCTCTCCAGTAAGGATATAGAGGTGATACTTGTATGGATACCAGGCCACATGGGCATCGCAGGAAATGAGTGTGCGGATACAGCTGCTAAAGCAGCTGTCTCCAGCAGCTTAGCCGACAAGTCGCATTATCGAGTCGAAACCTATGACTTGATCCATAAGGCCAAAGTAGACCTCTTCAAAACTGGCAGTCTTACTGGGCCGAGTCCAGTAAGACCAAGGGTGGA